>NC_056743.1:547084129-547096629 GCF_019279795.1 Protopterus annectens | reverse complement strand
TCTCTAACTTAAGCAGACTTGGGTAAATGAATTTCTTGGGATGAAAGACCTGAATCAGTGTCGCTTTATCAAATTGCTTATCAGCTACCCTGAGGTCACAGTTTAAATAATCCCCATTAAATCACGCCCCTTTCCTATCATGATGGCTCCAGACAACAGGTCCTGTATCCACAACCTATCTACTGTTCATATTCAGATCATCTAACGTAATGATATAATTCTACCCAGAAAAATGCATATGGGATTACTTTTACTGATTATGTACCTTCTTTTAAATCAGTATTGTTTACTACTAAGAATTTTTTTTTAATTAATTATTACAGGCATCAATAATGTTTTTGAAGTGTTGATCTGTACTCGGAACTTATGCCATTCTCATAGAAAGGTAAGCATGTGTTATTTTCATGTATTGAAATTTTAGATCATAGGTTCATAGGTAGGTATTAGGCTACTGGCCCAAGGGCCTATGTAAGCCTAGCCAGCAAGGTGCCATAGCTTACGCCACCCAAAAATGTTATTGTCCTTTGCCACTGTCCAGCAGAGACACAGAAGTGATCCCCGGGGTGCATTTCCTATTTCCCATCCACTCATCAAGATTTTTCTTGAAGAGTGCTAATGAAGAACTTTGCTTGACATAGATGAGTAGCTTGTTCCAGAGTAATAGAAGTCTCTGGGTCAAGAATCTATCCCTCTAGCGCGTCCTGTTTATTGTGGTGACAAGGTTTAGGTCCCTAGAGCGTGTAGCATGGAGGGATTGGGATTTCTTTAGATGTAGCATGTCCAACAGCTCTGGGTTTGACATAGCTTTATATGTTAGGCAGAGATCACCTCAGAGTAGGCGATATGTTACAGAGTAAAGCTGGAGTTTTTTTGAGGCGGTCAGTATAGGGCATTTGTTTGAGGCCAGTAATCCTCTTTGTGAGGTACTTCTGTGGCCTTTCCAGCTGCTGCAGATGTCTTGTGAGGTACATTCCAAAAGGGGCGTTGTACTCTATAATGAGACTAATGAGTGATGAGTAGAGGGGCACAATGTCATCTTTTTTCCTGGATGAGAACCCTTTTATGATGAGGTGTGCCACCTAAAAGGACTTCCTGACTACTGTGGCGCTGTGACTATCAAAGGAGAGGCTGCTGTCCACCTGGGTCCCAAGGTCTCTTATCACACATTCACTGTTAAGTAGATTGCTGCCTATGTGGTAGTTCATGGTTACAGAGTTTTTACCAAAGGGGATGACACTGCACTTTTTGGCACTGAGCTTGAGGCCATGGCTCTGACACCAGGCATCTGTCTCAGTGAGGCCCTTCTGTAGGATGTCCACATCATTTGGGGACTTATCTATGGCTCCTAGTTTGCAGTCCTCTGTGAAATTCATCAGCCAGAGGCCTTCTGTATTAGCCTGTACTTCAGAGATGTAGATACCAAACAGGAGAGGTCCCAGGACGGAACCCTGTCGCACTCCACTTGGCACTGCCTTGAGGTCAGATTTGGAGTCTGCAATTTTTACAGTGTGGGTTCTGTCAGTGAGCCAGTTGGCAACCCATCTTGTAACATAGGGATTTATACCTAGTTTAGTGAGTTTAGCTATAATTTCAGAATGGGGGATGGTGTCGAAAGCCTTAGCAAGGTCAGGATAGACTGTGTGAACCACCTTACCCTCATCCATGGCTTTGGTGACTGCCTCAAAGAAGTTGACCAGCTTCAGGAGGCATGATCTGCTTTTCACAAACCCGAACTGGGTGGGATCCAGAGTTTGGAGGTTACCCAATGTCTTTATTTATGAGTTCCATGATGATACGTTCCATGGCCTTGCAGACCAGACTCGTCAGACTAATAGGTCGATAGTTCCCGGGATCAGTGGAGGCTCCCCCTTTGTGGAGAGGGATAACTGTTGCTGTGCACCATTTAGTGGGCACAAAGCCTGATGCAAGGCTATTATTGAACATGGTGCTTAAGTGGGGAGCCAGTTCATTCTGAAGTTCATGTAAAACGCAGACTGGGATGTTGTCCGGTCCCATGGATGCTGTGTTTTTGGCTTTAGAGAGTGCAGGTTTTACCTGCGAAGTTGTGATTACAGGGACTCTGCATTCTTCCTGTATAGATATGGGCCCTTTAGGAGGTGAGAGGGGGGTAAAGTTAGCACGGAACCGATCTGCCAGGATGTTGGCAATATCAGTTGGTTCTGTAATTTTCGTGCCTTTGTGCTGTAACTCAGAGCAGATCTGGGTGTTGTCATCTAGAATGCTTTGTGGTTGCCCTTGGATTTAGTGGTGATTTTGTTTTCATAGCTAGCTTTGGAGGATCTTATAAGGGATCTCATCTTCTTACTGAGGCTGACCAGTGAGCTCCTCCACTCATGGGATTTTACTCTCTTTTGCAACAGTTTCTTCCTTCTGTTGTACAGTTTGTTTATGGCAGGGGACCACCAGATTGACTTCTTTTTTATGGAGGATAGCATCTTGGTTCTGTTTGGGATAGCACGATCCATGCACTTGTGTAAGTGCTTATAGAGAGCATTTGCGTAAGTGCTTATAGAGTGCATTTGTGTAGGATTCAGCAGTTGGAACTGTATTGTCCATCTGCATGGGTGTCATGAAGTTCACCAGTTCTGTCTTAAGAAGCATGAAGTTGGCTTTGGAGAAATTTTTTACTTTGGTATCCTTAATGGGGGGTGGGGGCAGGATGTAGATATCAAGGGTGATAAGCTTATGGTCGGATCAGACCAAGAAGGAGTTGACTTCAGGTGTGGAACACCGGTCACTCATGTTGGTAATGACTAGGTCTAATATATTGTTGCCCCTGGTGGGGGTGTGGATAAGTTGATCTAGGGCATTGGAGTTTATGAATTCCAGAAAGCATTGAGCTAAGGAGTTGGTTCACGAGTAGTTTTCCCAGTTAATGGTGGGGTAGTTGAAGTCGCCCATTATTAGGGTATTTGGTTGAACCCTAATATTTTCCAGTACATCAAGAAAAGAGGAGTGGGTATCCTGGGGCATGGTGGGGGATCTGTAGCAAGCTACAATTTAGATTGCAGTTTTGCCCAGAGTTAGTTCCACTTGGATAACCTCGGATGCATTATGCTGAGCAACTAGCCTGGAGGTGTGGATATCCTTAATGAATATGAACACACCTCCGTCTTTGGTGTTTCATTCCAGGTTACATGGCCGAAAAGTGTGGTATGAGTTATAGCCTGGAAGTGCAGGGGTGCTCTCTGGAGCCTTGAACCAGGTCTCAATCACTGCACAGTTATCGATGTTCTCCATTTTAAGGAGTGCCGCGAGTGAGTGCATTTTGAGATTTAGACTTCTTTCACTGAGTAGCATTACTTTCAGTTTTTGTTTGCCTGTTCCTGTTATGGTGGTGAATTTGTTATTTGAACTCTGCCTAAAAAGGCACTATAGGGGCAGCAAGAGCCTTAGCCAGTATCCGGAATCCCAGGGGCGACAGGAGCAGGCCATCTGTGGTAAAGCATTGTGGTAATTCGAACATGTCATCCCAAGCAGACAGATACTGGATCCCCTTAGAATGACACCAGAAGCTTAACCAATTGTTGAAGTCAATCATTTTGTCCTTGTACAGCGGTATCATTCTGGGTGATGGCAGAATGCTACTCAGGGCTAGGGTGCTACAAGATCGGAGAGCTCTTCCATGTCTCTTTTCATGTAGTCCAGGGAGGTACGTCTCAGGTCATTCACACCAACATGGACAATGACAGAGTCATATTTGTACTCGATGTGGAGTGACCTTAGTGCTTGAGTTATGTGGCAGATCTTGGCACCCAACAGGCAGCTGACAGTAACCTTCTCCTTGTCTAGCCTGGTGAGTGGGACATCAGTGTGCCTGACTATAGAGTTACATATGACTAATGTGTCAATCATCAATTGTCAATATCGGCAGCTTACTATTTTTTCACTGTTTGCACCTGCTTCTAGTTGACCAGCATCCCTTATCTTGGCTAATGAATCCACTTGGTCTCCAGCACCATATGAGGTTTGACTTGAAGGGCCATCATTTAGACCTATAAGAGGTGATTTGAGGGGGTTTTCCTTTCAGCTTATTGCCACTGCAGAAACCTGGCTTGCAAACTCAATGGGGATATACAGTGGGCTGTTGGCACTGGTTGTCCTTCACATCCATATGCCATGCGCCAGCAACATTACTACTATCACGCCACTCAATCATGGGAAGATATTTCCCTGCTCTCCACCAGAGACATCACACTTCAGTCTGTACTGTGCCTCTGCTTGTTACCCCTACCGCTCCAGGCAGAAGTAAACAGACCACACTCTTTTACTCCTCTCCTTTCCTGCTATGCTCCCCCACAGCCAGTAGGGCTTCATACTTTTTGCCCTAGAGCCAGTCTCTATCATTATTTTATCTGCAAAAAACAGAGCAATATGGAAGGGTACAAAAGAACAATGAATTGTGAATGGTAGCAGTTCTGAATTCTGGTAACTACTCATCAACTAAATTCAATTAACAAGAACATAGAAATGCAAAGAAATGTAGCATCATCCTCTAGCAAAAGTCAGAAATGCTCTGCATTCTACTGCACTAAAAATATCCTATTACCATACAAATCACTGGTCAGAGATCTGGACACTTGGACTGATACCCTCCTTTACTTTGACCATCATGTGTTGACTATAGTTATGAAATCCTTCTACATTTCACAACTACTTGTCAAAGGCATTTCTTCTATAACCATAGAGGTCATTCTTGTTCCATCTTCTGCCCTGTTCAGACCTATCATAAAATATAATGCAACCTTCAGCTTGGTTGCATCTGGCCATCCAGGCACATTAAAAACTTGAAAAAAACAGAGACTGCAAAAATAAAAGAATATATCTAGTTTCAGAAGTCTTAGCTACCAGGAGAGTCTGGAGTCCTTGCCTCTGTCTTAACGACCAGAAGAGACTGGAATCCTTGCCCCTGTAGTCCATATTTTGAGGGGAGATCTGTGCCTAGATTACCATGTCCAGGTGATTCATTATTTCAAGGAAAAGATGCTAAAAAAATTAAAGTGTGCAGTCAATACGAGAACCAGAGATTACAGCCTTCATCGAGGAATAAATAAAACTAGATGGAGAAAGATTTAACACTAAACACCTCTACTTGATCTGGAAGAGAACCCCCCCCACACACACACACACACGCACACACACACACTTGTCAAGCAATGTGATTCTTTCTCATCCTTCATCTCCCTTATATTTGTCCCTGGTCCAAATTGAAATAGAGCCTAAGGGAGGGTGTTGTCAAGTTGTGTGTGACCTCTGGTCAAGCTTGCCTTGTATATCTGTTGTTCCTGTGACCCTAAGAGATTTCATCGCCTTTACTTTCTTTGATTTTTGTTTGTAGAAATCTCTTACACAGCATTTCTTATTCCTCATCACCAGACTTCAGGCATTCCTGCTAAAACTCTTAATGACCCATTCATTCCTCCTGGTGGGGCAAGATTTAACCCATTCACTCTCTACTCAGGGTGAGTGTCCTTTCATTTGTTTCTGCCCTGACCAGAATGAGAACTGGAAGTGAGAAACAGGAGATGACTAATTGTTATTTATATAAAAGACTTTTTCTCCTTTCCTTCTCAATGTGGCTAGTGGTTTTGCTGTAACCATTGCATATCAAGTAAAAACTGTGTCTCAGTATTCACTCAGAAAACCCTTTCTAGTCTGGTGTGTGTGTGTGTGTGTGTGTGTGTGTGTGTGTGTGTGTGTGTGTGTGTGTGTGTGTGTGTGTGTGTGTGTGTTTGTTTGTTAGCCATCCTTAACAAAAGCTACTGCCAGTAACCCCTAGCACTCATGTTTGGGTCAGTGGTTCAATGGGCCACACTGCCTCCCTCTCAGACTGAGAAAGCTGGTGTTGTGTATTCACTACCACCCAATCCACCACTACCACTACAGGGTCTTTCAGCACCTCAGGCTCTAAGTGAAACCTGTTTACCTTGATCATAGTCAGGGTGTTTTCCCTCTATGGCACTTACACAGTACTTAACAATATATACGAAGAATCTGAGTTAGTTACCCTTATTAACTTATTACAGTCGAGTGCTACTCCAGGTGTTTCTCCAGTTACCTCCTACTAATTCATCTAGGTGTCAAATATTGATTGTTTATATTGCCATTAATAATTCCAAAACTATGCTACATACACAATATCACACAATTTAATCTTAAAGTATACATGATGGTAAACGCAACTGTTTGATATTTTACCTTTGTCTAATGCAGTTACAGAGATATTGAATACTGCATGCTGTTTATATGTACTGTAATAATTTTCATATTTGTATAAATATCTCAGCATTCAGGTAACACAGGCAGAAAATCATAGCCTCATATGAAAGCTCAAAGCTGTATGTAGAAAATCCTGCTGGCAGTATGCATCTTGTTTGAATGGTTACTAAGATATCAAAAACTGTTTAAACAGCATTACAAAATTAATATTTGCAGTCTTTATTTTGGCTTAAAAAATCCAGTTTAAAGCATCAGACTGAATTTTTCCTGAAAAAAATTGCCATTTACAGTTTATAACATTTATGTTTCCAGAGATATGAATATTTGTTTGAAATATAAAAGGCTCAAGCCACACCCACTGGGAGTTAAAAGTACACACTCAAACGAGCTGTACTGGAGCAAATGACTTAAGTCAGAAATACAGTTCCAGAACGTAACTGTAATAAAGGTTTATAGATTATCATCTGATACTTTTGCCAAAGGCAGAATGAGCTAGAATGTCCTGCCCACTGTCATGCTTTTTCACATATTTTATCTGTCCATTAGCTATAAATGTGTATGATGTTGTCATCCTTTCTGTTGCTCATTTATTTATCTCAAGTAAAAGACACCATCAGGAATAGCTGAAAGAAATGAAACTTCTCTGAAAACTAAAATGCACCATCGAGACAAAATATGACTCAATTCAGGCAGAAAAATAAGAAAGTAATATTTAATGTTTTATTTGCATGTGTCACTGCTGATGCGAGAGGAGAGGCAGAGAGAAGAGAAGAAAGTTAAAACGATCTGTGATAGGTAAAACTATTTTAGTGACGTCTACTTATTAGGTTATACTTTAATATTGCACTGCACATATTTGATTTCACTTATGCTTAGACCTGTTGCTAACTGAAGCCAGAAGATAGTCTGTGTTGTCCACTAAGCCAAGTTATAAAACACACCATAGGAAGTTACTAAGCTAACGACCCTGGGGCCCTTACAAGCCTAGCCAAGAGTTTATCTCAAAAAAGAAACCTCAGTCAGCACCTGTCACCCCTGTTGATGAGGGACACAGGAGGAACCTCTGGGACAAATTTGTGGTTTCCCATCCACTCATCAAGGTTGCGCTTGAAGAGGGTCAACAAGGTACTCTGACGTACAGGAAGTCTATTCCAG
Organism: Protopterus annectens; assembly: GCF_019279795.1. Classification (NCBI taxonomy): domain Eukaryota; kingdom Metazoa; phylum Chordata; order Ceratodontiformes; family Protopteridae; genus Protopterus; species Protopterus annectens. The sequence goes on along the minus strand of NC_056743.1, from coordinate 547,089,234 downwards.
ACACAGGCAGCCTCTGGGAGACAAACCTATCTCTCCAGCAGGTTTTGTTGATGTCGCATATTAGATTTAGGCCTTTAGAGCGGGTAATGCATGAGGAGTTAGACATATGGATATGGAGCATCTCTAGTAAGGCAGGGTCCATTATTACCTTGTAGGTGAGACACAGATCACCTCTGAGCAATCTGTACAATACAAAGTAGAGTGATAGTGATTTGAGTCTGTCTGCATAGGACAGGTGTTGAAGGCCATGGATTCTCTTTGTGAGATATTTCTGTGGCCTTTCTAATGATGCAGGTATTTGGAGAGATACATACCAAACATTATACTCAATTATTGGCTTAATGAGGGAGGAGGACAGAGAGGTAATAACCTCCTTTTTTTCTAGATGCAATCCCTTTACTTATGAGATGAACCAAGTAAAAGGCTTTTCTGACCACTGCCACTACATGATGGTAAAATGTGAGACTGTTGTCAACCCAAGTACCCAGGTCTCACCACAGGTTGTGTGCTTAGGGGGTTGCCGTTGATGTGGTAATCAGTAGGGGCCATGTTTTTGTTGAATGTGTGCATCTACCAGAGACAATCATAAGGCCTTCTTCACATACGTCTGCAACCTCAAAGGAAGCACCCAGATCTGTTCAGAACTGGTGGTTAAGGATGCCACCTATACAAATGCCGTAGATATAGCAAACTTGCTGGCTGACAGATTCAGCAATAACTTTACCCCTCTGTCCCCCCCATCAGTAAATCAGGATATCCCCAGTACCTGCCTCCTTCTCCTTATATCTAGGGAACAGGTCATCACTGCTATCCCACAGGCAAAAAATGCAGCCTCCATGGGACCCAATAACATCCCAGGCTGAATCCTACGTGAGCTCATGCAGCATCTTGCAGCACCATTAAGCACTATATTCAACCAAAGCCAGAGTACTGGCTTCATCCCAGCTGAGTGGTGGACACCCACTGTCGTCCCTTTACACAAAGGTGGAGCATCCACCGATCCAAGAAATTACAGACCCATCAGCCTAACTAGTCTGATCTGCAAGGCCATGGAATGGATTATCATGGACCTCATTAACAAGGACATTGACAATCTCCAAACACTTGATCCCACACAGTTTGGCTTTGTCAAGGGGACGTCATGTCTGCTAAATATGATCGACTTATTTGAGGCAGTCACTAAAGCCATGGATGAGGGGAAAATGGTGCACACCACCTACCTTGACCTGGCCAAACCCTTTGACATGATTCCCCACTCAGGCATAATAGATAAACTCTCTCAACTAGGCATCAATCCATATGTTACAAACTTACTGATAGAACCCACTTAGTCAAAATAGGGGAAGCCATCTCAAGCAGTAGACCCATAACAAGAGATGTACCCTGTGGTTTAGGTCTTGGGGCCTCTGTTATTTGGGATATACTTTTCTGAGGTGCAGGCTAAAACCAATGGGCTATGACTGACCAAGTTTCCATATGACTGCAAGCTGCGTGCTGTCATCAGTTCACCTAGTAATGTGGACATCCTCCAAGAGGGTCTCACTCAGACAAATAATTGGTGCCAGAAACATGGCCTCAAGCTGAATACCAAAAAATGCATCATCATCCCTTTGGTGAGAGTGATGTCCCCACAAATTATCACATTAATAACAATGTCTTAAGCACTCAATCAGCTGTGAGGGATTTGGGGGCACCCAGGATGATAGCAAACTGACTTTTGACCACCATGTTGCTTCCGTGGTATGGAAAGCCTTCTACATGGCCCACCTCATAAGTAAAGGTATCTCATCCAGGGACAAGGAGGTCATACCATCCCTGTATTCCTCCCTTATAAGGCCCATTATTGAGTACAATGCATCTTACAGCATGTACATCACAAAGTACATGCAGCAGCTGGAAACACCACAGAGGTACCTCACCAGGAGAATTCAGGGCCTCAAAAATCTACCAATCATGCATAGGCTAAAAGCCCTATCCTGCTACTCATTTTCATACAGAGCCTCAGAGGTGACCTCTGTCTGGCATACAAGATGATCACGGACCCCACCTTGATGGGACTTCTGCATATCCACAAGTCAAGCTCCACTTGAGTAACCCGCACGAGTGGCCTCACCTTGTTCTGTGACATCAGCAAGACTTATTGGCAGGACAGATTTGTGACCCACAGACTCCCTCATCTGTGGAATAGACTCCCTCTTCACATCAAGCAGAATACCTCTTTACCCCTTTTTTAGCGCAACCTGGATAAATGGATGGGAAACGGAAAATATGCCCCTGGAATTCCATCCATGTCCCTGCTGGACAGGAGCATTGGGTACTTGTTGTTTAAACATGGACTAAACTCTTGGCTAGGCTTATAAGGGCCTCAGGGCCAATAGTCTAGTAACCTCCTTTGATCTTATGAATAGTATGATAACGCATTTAACTTATGGTCATGACTTTGGCACCAGTCATTTGTTGCTGTGAGACCCTCTTGCAGTATGTTAACATTATTTGGGGAGTCAATGACAGCACCCAACTTACAGTCATCTGCAAACATGGTCAGCCATAGGCCTTTTGTCTTTGCGTGGACCTATGAGAAGTAGATGCCAAACAGTAGGGGTCCCAGGACAGATCCCTGTGGAACAGCACTAGTAACAGGGCTGCTGTCTGAGGTGGAGGCACATATTTTGACATTGTGAGTCCTATCGGTGAGCCTGTTGGCCACCCACCTGATGAGATTGGGAGATATGCAAAGCTGTGTTAGCTTTTCGATGATGCCTGAGTGGGGGATTGTCTCAAAGGCCTTGGCCAAGTCAAGGTAAGCTGTATGTACTGACTATCTCTCATCCAGGGCCTTGGTGACAATCTCAAAGAAGTCAACCAGGTTTAGCCTGCAAGATTTGATCTTGACGAATCTGAACTGGGTAATGTGAAGTGCGTGAACACTGCCTATGTCCTGGTTTATGAGATCTGTAATAATATGTTCCATGGCTTTACAGATCAGACTTGTCAAGCTAATGGGTTGTTAGCTTCCAGGGTCAGTAGTGGCACCACCTTTGTGCAAGGGAGGACAATGGCAGTTATTATATAACAGTCAAGGAATGACAACAGTGATTCCATGAATAATTCACATGTAACGTATCAGTCAATATCAAACCATTACCTAAAGCCATTTTGCGTATACCTGCCTTTTCCAGCTGCCATTTCAGAGAAAAAACAGGGGCTTATTCCTAGCTACCTCAGACCAGGTGGCAAACTCATAATTACAAGCCACATATCCCTTGATGTGTCCACCAGTCAAATCTGGGTTCAACTTGAGGAGAGCCAAGGCCGCTGAATAAGAACAGAAGAGAGCACAAGGAGAGGTGAAGTAGTAAGGCCACCAACAACCCAGCATGCCATGCCATTCACCCCAAACTGACATCCTCACAAATAAATTCTGAGTTATGGAAGCAAACAAGTTAAACTTTGAACATTTTCTGAATAGCAACTACTATATCCAGACTAAACAAATCAAACCCCATGCTATTCCAATGAACATTGTCCAAATCATAGAAATCAGGCTTCAGTCTGCCAGTATCACTGTGCTCAATCACCTGGAATCCAGTTTGGCTAGTAGCCCACTTAACTCTGTGGTTGATAAAATATCTGGCTCTCTCAATGCCACTAGACCTTCTAGCTCCCATCCAGTACAGTCTTGGGATGATGGCGACCAGAAGAAAACAACCTTTGGATATAGCTGCCGCAAATGGTCCATATCAGTTAAAATTCTGGCCAACAGTATCTTCTTAGGGGCTTAACAGATCGTTTTTCCTGAGCTAAATTATCACAATGATGGGTAAGGCTTCTTCCATAGTAATGTTACACCAGGTTTCCCAAAATTGAAACCAGCAAAGACCAGGGAAACCAAAAGAAGGAACTGCCAACCAGTAACTATCAAAAGAATTTGAGTGACCAGCCGAGTAGGCCAAGGCTTGAATTTATACTCTCTGAATAAAAAATGGCCCAAGATCCAAATAACTGCCTTCCCTGCAACAGAAATAAAAGTTAAAGCCTAATGTATGGCAAAAAGGCATCAGAGACCCACCTCCCTATTCTTTGAATTACCTGCATAAAATGCCCTTGTATGGGCAAATGTTCAGTTCAACCTATCCGAAAGGAATGTAAGGAGTAACCATGTGGGTGAATTCCTTTCTCTGGTAAGGCCTGCCTAAGAAATGCATTAATCGCTGATAGGTTAAAAGGCCTGCCAAAGGGCTATACAAACACCAAGCTTGATCTTTTCTCCAAGGGTGTAATATTAAATAGCAAAGTGACCCAATGCACTAAAGAAGTGAATAGCCCACTGTCTTGTCCAGTAACACCTGCTGTCCTTTACCAACTTGATCAGTCTTGGATTTCTTTAACCAAATTATAAGAAACTCCTTGTGGATAACAAGATCCTCCCAACAAAGGTATAGGAGAATTTCACTGGCATGGAAACACCTGAATACAAAGATGTGAACAAAGCAGCTTTAGAGACAAACAAGTGAAAATCCCTCCATGGTCCTATAAAGACCTTGAGTAATAAGTGGAAGGAATTGTCTCCCAATAGGTTTCCTGAATCCTGGGAAGGTGCTCACATGTTTTCTAGGCCTTTAAGTATATTCTTCATAACCCATGGTTCTGACATAGCCCCAAAACATGCTCCATCCATCCCAAAGCTGCAAGGTGTTTTCTGAGAGTTTTAGTTGAATCCCCTGTGGCAGACCTGGCCACTAAAAAATTGCAACAACTGTACTCCCCATGGCAAATAACCAGTGGTCAAAGACATGTAGAATGCCTTGAAAACCTGGAGGGATAACAAATAAACTTTCCTGGTGTTGCTGGCCCAAGAGTTTTCCAAAATGGATCATGCTAGTATTCTTCAATTAAACGGAGTCCCACAGGAACTGGGGTACCCTTTTGATATGACCAGGGACATGAACACAAAAAGATGGCAAATTAATCTCTACGTTCAACAAAACTAAAAGCCTTATGACAGAGTGGACCCACTCAGACCTGTAAAAATGTTTTCTGAGAGAGTGAACCACTGTGATATTATCTGAGTGAAAAATTACCTTCTTGCCATGTTGTCTTTCCTT
>NC_056743.1:547066629-547079129 GCF_019279795.1 Protopterus annectens | reverse complement strand
GGTAAAGTATCTAAAACTAGTCCCAGCTTTGAGTAATTATGTATTAAAATGTTTACGTATCATATATTTTAAGGATGAAAAGAAATCATAATCTGTAAATAAACAGAAATGGACAGATATGTTTTAATATTGATCCTTTGCATCTAATGGTGTATAAGTAAAGTTAAGAACTGTTGCCGTTCACATACACTTTAACCTATAGCAAGGCATAATTAATTACAGAAAGCTCAATGGATTTTAAGTTAGTCTGTGTTTACTATCCTCTAAGGATTTTACACGCTGGCCTTTTCTGTCTGCAGTATCGTTCATACATTCAGAAGTGACATTAAGTTTGCATGACCCCAGGGACCATTGGTCATTAGATCAAAGGGCATGCTGTATATCATCTAGGAAACTAATTAAATCTCCACATGATACAACGTAAAAGCTTTTATTGTAATTTAATTGACTTTTGTCTGCATGTGATATTACTCTGACCAATGCACTTTCAGATACAATTACTGTTGCTCTACCACTTTGGCATTAAATGATTAGTACCTAAATTGCATGGACTTCTAGACCAATATTGAACTAACCACAAAATCATTAGACACATTTAAAAATCTATCTCCACAGAATGACTGCTGACCATTGTTGCACAAGTAACTGGAAAACTTCACCTGATCGTTAGCAAGGCTTGTTTAGCACTAACCATCTGTAATGAGACACTAGCAATGCAAACTTTTATCTATTTGCATGCCAAAAATGATCTTACAGTACTCACAACATTCCTTGTGCTACAGTGATGAAAATACTTGAAAATATTTAAATTCTGACTGCTAAGCTCTATCTGCATTTACTTTAGGAGAATGTGATTTTTCTCTAAATTAATGCTGACAATATAGTCTTGACCATAGATTAATGAATTATAAAAATGCTTGGCCCCATCTATCACTCTGACCTGTCTATCATGACCTCTACGTATTACTATGCAACTTTCATTAGCCTTGTTAGCATTCTTTTTTCAAATCCTACCCCACAAAGACCTTCCTCTGTTTCTGAATGCTTAAAATGTAAGCTCCGACTTGTATGTTTCTCCTGATAAAGTTAAGCAAACCTCAAATACTCTTGATGGATAATTTCATGAAACTGAATAAGCTTTTCCAAAATTCTCTCTCATGATGAATAAGCAGCCTACACTGTATACACAATAAGGCACTCTGTTTCACATTAAATGATATTCCTATGGTACAGTCTTCACATTATTTTTGACATCCCACTAACCTTATGGTCTTAGAATTTGTTGATCAATTTATTTATGCTATATTGCTGTTAAAAAGTTAAGGATTCATTAATAGTTTAACTTGTAGCAAAAATCTAAGTAGTTTCACTTCAGTGCTTTTGTTGTCAAACAATGAATAGCCCCTTGATTATATCCTTATTTCAATATCCTCAAATATTGAATGTATTTCATTTTATTTAATCTCAGTCTTTGGGGATTCCGTCTTGCACTTAGTTTCTTGATTATTTGTAAGGACGTTATCAGTAGTCTACACATACCTTAAATGAAGAATCAGACAGGTATTGCTATAACAGCAAGTAAGCACTGCAGTTGCAAGAACCAAGTACCCCATTACTATAACCCTATTAAAGGAATAAAAGTGGAGCAGATATTTTATAAAATATTGCTGAAACTGCTGCCTTATATTTCGTCTCAGTGTCATAGGTACATATCCATGAGACGGACTTTAGAAACTTACAGATGATGTGTATGCATTTATCTTTACAGTATCAGTTACTTACTAGATTGCACTCGCATCCGATTCTGGGAATTTCAGTAGGTTGTAAGTTCAATATCTACACAAGGCACTTGAAAACAAATTCAACCTGGAAGGTACACACAACTCAGGAGTCATGTTTGACACAGAATGTTAAACTAAGAAATTATTTTCTGGATTGACTGAGTGAGCAATTGATTTATAGATGGATGTTTAAGACCCCGTGGCAATTATCAGTGATGAGCTGTTCAATTTGCATAATCACTGTGCTCCATGCACTGCATCAGTGTTATGGTTGTTTTTTTTTTTACCTTCTCTGTCATTTTTGAGTTTTTGGACTAGCAGAGTTGGTATCCAGAGATTAAAGGTGAGAAATGTAAGGGGAGCTTGCCCCTGAAAAAAAAGAATTGTTTACAATATTGTTCTATTGGGTATAGAAGTGTATTACGCTTTTGATAATTTGAGCATTAGATGTTTTGACAGTGATTTCTTATATGTTGATTAAATGACATGTGATTTGTCAAATTAAAACTTTTTCAGACCTATCACAGTGAAAAATGGAAGTGAGCACCAACATGGGACTTGCTAGGGCAGGGTGAGATAGACTCTCCAAATCTTTATGCTGTTAATAGCTTTAAAATGAATTCAGCTAGTCAGAAATTGAAAAAAATGTAAACTGTCTAGATATTTAGTCATTTATTTTTGTGTTTTCACAGCAGATATGGAAATGTTTTTTTTTACAGGTGTACAAAAGCACTTAAAGAGATGCTAGAAGCATCTTATACATGACGAGGACATCATGAATATGCTGTCCTGAGTTAGACCATTCATCATGGCCCTTTACTTTGACAATATCTGATAAAACTGCCTTCCGCCTGAGCAGTAACTATACATGATAATTTGTACAGATGGAAAAGGAGAGCAATGACTCCGATTGAAAAAAGACTATGAGCAACTAACAAGCTACTTCCTGAAGTCCAAGGTTTGAATCCCTGTACCGCCATTTGTACAGTGTATGACTCAGAGAAAATCACTTAACCAGACAAGTGCTCCTGTACTGAGCCTAATAAAGATCCATGTTGATCAGTGATCTATCCTGGTTAATAAATAAATGTATAATAATGTAAAATGTTTTAGGTTTGATTCCTATTTGCTTATTATGCATGGGTATAGTCATACACTCACAAAGCACACTCTATCTCTCTCTGTGAGTCTGTCTCAGAAACAGTATGAATTACTGAGTGTAGTATATCTAGGCCTACCTAAATAGACATCCGATGCAATGATCTTCACAACATTTAGAAATACAAATGTTGCGCTTACAACAGGATTGCCTTTTCTGTAAGGAACAACAACTGGAAATGCTCACCTTAGCAATGCCCATATCAGGAGAAAAATTGGAATTTCTAGAATTATAGCCAAGTCAGGTAACAATAGGAGGTCTGATTACAAAGTATACATTTCTGGCTGAATCCCTGCTACTGTATGGCTGAAACACAGTTAAGTTTACAGCAGTTGGAATTCAAACAGGATTAGCATGAGTGGTAATGCTCATCAGTGGCTTCCACCACACTGTAACCCTTTCTAGTTCAGGGACCACCTTACTGGTGTGATTTCTCACTAGTGGAGCATCAGCAGGAAGATTGTTAATGCCAGATGTGCTACATGGTAATGAGACAATCCAGAAGAGTGTCTAATTCTAATTAACCAAGTACTATTCCCTGGAAATGCCTGCAGGTACTGATCTACACTGCCAAAGTCAGAGAATTGGTCATCTGCATAACCTACAAACCTCAGGGTAAAATATTAACACCATCCAAAGGTGGCATATACCCACTGACATCAATGGAAGAACCTGTGGTACATGTAATTTTAAATGAGACATGGGGAGTGTATTACTGTGTGCATGTGTGCAGAAGTGTGTTCATATCTGTAAGGTCATGAAAGGAGTCAGATGAATGTGTAATATGGATGTGGTCATAACAGGGGGTTAACAGCATGTGTGTGTGTGTGTGTGTGTGTGTGTGTGCGCGCTTGGGTCCACCAAAATAAGGAGTGAGTTATTTGATGTTGGTGGCAAACATGTGATTCAGAGACATGCAATTAAGCAGACTTTTTAATGGTGTCCAAACTGTATATAAATTGAATGTTTCGTGGATCATGTAAATAGACTAACTGCAGCAGGCAATTTGCATGAGCTCTACATACTCTTCTGAACCTGAGGGAGTGTTCCCACACCTCTACAAAGACATGCCTTTACTCACTTTGATGCCGTAACTAACGTACCATTAAAAAATAAAATTTACACCCAGGAGAACATTCAATGTGGTCGACACATTGGTTGAATTTAAGCTATATATGAGGAAATTGAACTTGGGTGTATTTTTTCAGAATAGCACATATGAGGGAACGTCCAACAACAATTTAAAGAAAAGAAGTAACTTTACACCCCCGATGCATAATACCTTAACTACATTTGAAAAGGTAGTGACCAAAAAAAAAAATATGATATGTACAAGACACATAAGGTCAAAGTTCATAACAACTGGAGTATAGAAGAAGATAAGACCCTTAGCCAACTTTGTGATATTAATAATATCTGGATTATGACCCCGGACAAGGGTGGGGGAATAGTGTGGTATGATATGGAGGACTACAACCAGAAATTATTTGACATTCTCAACTCTGAACAATATGAGACTTCATCCTTGAATCAAATAAACATTGCACACAGAAGGATAGACCTGTATTTGGAAGAATACCTAATTGATGAGCGGATAGATATGGACGTTTATGGATTTCTGAAAATAGACAATCACGTATTAGCTACCATAGTTGGGATACCAAAGATACATAAGAGTGTAAATGACCCTCCTTTTAGACCCATCATTTCTGGAAGTAGGAGTAAAACTTTTCCCTTTAGAAAAATAATAGATCAATGGTTGAAGCATATTTATAAAAATGTTCCACGTCTAATAAAAGATTCATGGGATTTTTTGGGGAGATTCAAACAAGAATTATGGGATGATAATATGATATTTGTAACCATTGACATAAAATATTTATTCTCCTGTATACCAAGAACAGATGGGGTTATTAGAATTATTAATAGTGTTAATAAGTATTCACAACTAGAGTGGGATAGAATTGAACTCATAACAGAATTCATCAATATAGTCCTTGATAATAATTACATCTACTTTGATGGGGAATATTATAAACAAATCTTAGGAGTAGCTATGGGGGCAGCCTGTGCCCCCATATACGCAAATCTTGTTTTACTTGATTGGGAAGAAGAATTTATTTTGCAGACACCTTGGAAAGAAAATATAGTATGTTACGTGAGGTTTGTGGATGATATGTTCATATTATGGAAAGGGACTGAAGAATCAGTCACACAATTTATTGAATATATCAGTTGTAGTAGCCCATATTTAAAATTCACACACAATATTAGTAGAATGGGAATTAATTATCTGGATACATACAAATTTGGAATACACCAGTAACCATCCATATATGCAGAAGAAAAGCATCTTGAAGGGGCAATGCATAAGAGCAGCTAGAATGACTACAAGTAAAGAAGATGTGATCAAAGAAATCAGATTCATAGGTGAATTATTTAGAGATAGAGGATATCCTGTAAATTTAATTAAGGACATCACTGAATATGTGATAAGTGAATGGGGGAGAAAGTATACCCCACTCTTGGGTAGTGAAAATAACATCCAGACTATTAAAGACAAGAATAGAAGTGGTGATGGATACCAAAGGGCCTATATTTTAGAATTTAGTCCATATTCTGGAGAAATTAGGAACATTATAGAAAAAAATTGGAACATTCTAACCAGTGACGATACAATGTGTGCAAAACTGGAGAAAAACCCTCTTTTGTGTATAAAACAGGGATGAATATTAAAAGAATGATAGAGGTTAGGACATGTAATAGGAAGGAAACAGTGAAAAAGAATTCAGAAGGAACTAAAAGGTGTGGACATTGTAACCAATGTTCCTACATCCTGGAAGACAAACAGTTATGTCTTGAAAACAACATCATGAGTAGAATATATTTCAGAAGGGGGAATTGTCAGACACAGCATGTCATATATTTGGGAAAATGTACAACATGTCCCAGTTACTATGTGGGGAAAACGGACAGAAGGTTGCGAAACAGAATTTATGATCATCTCTATTGTATTAAAAAGAAAGATAGGAATAATGCATTGTTTAGGCATTTAGATGAAAGTATTGAATGTGACTCATTCAAGTTTGCCATACTGGAAGTGATGAACAGTGACCCCAGGGGAGGGAATATTAAGGCCATACTAGGAGAGAAAGAAATTAAATGGCAGATAAGATTAAATGCGGCCAGTGCTCCAGGTATCAATGAACATATTCCCACAAAACCGCTTATCAGGGTTTAAAAAACAAAAATTAAATAACAATATATACTTCAGTTAATAAAGTGTGGACTAAGCAATCTTATATGCAGTTGCTGGATAAGAGTTATGCATCATATATATCCAGTGAATCTTCTATGATTGCAAGAAACTTAGTTGGTCAACATAAGTAATAAATTGGAAATACATACTGATTATTTTAATATAGGCAGTCAGATAATATATAAAGTGTATTTGAATAGAACATTGTATATGTATTATGTTTCACGTATTGTATTCATCACAACACATTCATGAGCTGTATTTTATATGTATTTGATACAGAGATTTTATATAAGTACTATTCTTTTAAAAATAGCTACCTTGACTCAGTATTTTATTGAATAAGTGTATAATTGGATGTTTAAGGTGGGAAATATCAGTATATAAGGGAGTAAAATTATTTGCTTAGTGTTCTGATGAAATCTACGATATGTAGAAGAAGGCGTTCAACCTGCTTTTATATTTTTATATATTAAACACGTATTTTTAAATAAGAATTGGATCCTGTCACTTGTCTTGGAATCTATTTTGTTCTGTGACTTTAGGAAAAAATAAAATAAATAAATAAATGAGTAACTAAATAAATACATGAATACATAAACAAATACAAATACAACAAAATAAGATAACAATTATCTCACCAAACTGAGCATTACATAACCATGTCATAACTAATTCAGATAGCTCTCAGTAATGACAAAATTAAATGTAGTTTTGGGAGATGGGTGAGACTGCCGCATGTATAAGCCATATTCAATGATTTTCAATTGTATTGTATTTCTCAGTCAAAATCTACTAAAAATAAATGAAGTTATATAAATCATATAAGGTGTTATACCCAACAAAGCCAATTTCACAAAAATAAGAACACAAAAAGAGGTGATAAAAAACACTGCTATATTTTATTATTTAGTACTGAATGCCAAGCATTAAAAATAATGCAGGTTCTTTTATTTAATAATTTTATTGTTACTCAGGCACTGACAGTTGAGATATGCTCATAGTCTTTCTGTACATTTTGTTCAATGTATTTTACTACATTCATTCTTTGATAAGCTTTTATTTATTTAGAGTCCTGTGAAATATTATCCCAGCATGCACTAGGTGCAAGCCAGGGGAGGGCTACTAGATGGTATGCTTTCCACTCTAAGATGGAAGCAAAGATGCAATGCGGGTAAGTATGTGGACTATACACACAATAAAAAATTCACCAGCTTCCAGGTAAATTGCAGATAATATTTTGCTTGCCTAGTATCACTCATTCATATGCAATTATTATGCTTCCGCTACAGCGTTTTCCCCTATGTATTATAGCGATTCTACTTGATAAATCATACTGATTTCAACAATTCTCATCTTTCACTTTTTAGTCGATAATTTTAAAATGTATTCTGTACAAAACAGTATTCTGCGTAGTTGGAACTGATAAATGGTGAAGGTTGGATATAACGTACCTTTATTTGGCAGGCCTATGGGAACTTTATTCCAACAGCAGAACGTCAATGTGTACTAAAGGAGATTTTTTCTATTTTAATTAGTTGTAGTCCTTAACTATGTATCAAGTGATGCTACTTAATAGAATATAGAAAGGTATACACAGACAAACCCCACACATTTTATCCATCACTGGTATATATTTTGGGCCAGTTATGATGGTCAATGATTTAGTAGTCTTTCTACATTTCTGGTTATTGCATGAGAATAAAAGAAAATATGTTACATCTCTGCAAATATAATAATTATATGTAGCCTATGTTTAGTTCAGAATGTTTTGAAGGCATTTTGGAGCTCTGTAGAAGTTCTACTGCCTATGCTATGGAACCATTATCCATTTTTGACTGTAGTTCTCAAATATTATAACAACATTCAAAATCTGTGTCTTGCATTAGAAATATAAATTGTTTAAATGTTTGTTTTTTTGTAAATGTTTCATATCTCTAGCCACACAAGATTTATCTGATTGTAAACTAACTGTGAATTTATTCTTAAACATATATATCATATAGCTAATATATCTATGCATTTTCTCACACCATCCCCTTTAAAATATGCTCCTAACACCATAAAAACATCAAGAAATGCATTTAGCTAATAACAGATGACAGAAGGTCATTTTGCTTGTGCTTGCAACCATACAGAACTGAAATATAACACAACATACCGGGCCCAATTCCAAAAGAATTGCTCTCAGTGTAAATGACTTTGGTTAATAGTCTGAAAAGTGGGCTTACAGCAGGGCCAGATTCCAAAAGGATTATTCTCAGACTAAGTGAATTACTCTGGTGTAAGCCTGCTCTGATTCCACAAGACTCCCTTCTTGGTGTATGTGACTTCTCCAAATGGAAACATGGTAGTAAGTGACTTACACTGAGATCAAGTTGTTTGGAATCTGGTCTCCACTGGAAGCCTGCCTTATACATAGGCTTTACATCAGACTAAGTTGTTTACACTGAGAGCAAGCCTTTTGGATTGAGACAGGCTACGATTGAGTTAGTCACTTACAAAGACAAGTCTTTTGAAATCTAGTCCATTGTCTAACAGTCTAAACATAATGGTCAACTTTGATAAAATCTGTAGGGAAAGTAGCTGTATAAGACAGCTTTGAAAATATTGTCTACTGATCAAAGAATGAAAAAAGTAAAGATTATTTAAAATCCCTATACGAAAGGAAGACATAGTTTAAAATGACAGAGTAATGCTGAGTTTGGAAAAGGAAAGAACTCTTAAATTAACACTGTACATTACTGTAATGAAAAGTATAAACTGAATCAGTACAACGTACACTCAAGATAGAAAGCTTGGAGGTATTTGAAGGATTCACAGTACAATCTAATGTACTAGAGGAAACCCAAACCACAAAACCTAAAATATTTAAAAAATAACTTACATTAAGTCTAGCAATTCAGGATATGAGTACTCTTGTAATAATGACATAGGCTAGAATGCTGCAAATGGGGCAATTTCCCCTGGGCACTGTCTTGTCCAGGGCAGAATTCTCACCAATGTTATAAAAAAAATGTAATCAATCACTGTTAAGGGAAATGATACTCATACATCCTAAACAGACATCCAACATGCTACTGCATGCCTCCTCCCCCTGCTTACTTTATCTTGAATGGGTACCACCCCAAACAGACCTGTGATTGGCTGTACAGGTAAAGGGGGTGGTGTCATGGTACACTAAAGAGGTTCTGAAAGTTATATCTTTAGTTGAGGAATATAATTTTTGTTAACAAAAATTGCTTGCTGTTGGCGCATTTCCTTAAAAATATATATTTTTTGTAAAAAGTTGACTAAATTATGTGGGGCTATAGACAGACTAAAGCAGCAGTTTGGAGATAGCCTGAGTAAGAGGGCAGAAAAAAAACATGTCTGCTAAAGTCTGAACTCTGAAGTAAGTAGTATAGTGCATACAGCTGGCAAACTGCTGAACGGGTTGTTGGGGAACTGTTTCATTGTGGTAGTATTTGAGTATTTATATCCTACATACATGGAAAAAGTCAAAATGCTGAAGGAGTCATTGGGGGAAATGTTTCATTCTGGTGTTTTTGCACACTTGGGAAAGATTGCTGAAGGGGCCATTGGGGAAAGTGTTTCATTGTGGTGCTTGCACATACTTGGGACAGACTGCTGAAAGGGTCATTGGGGGAAATGCTTCATACTGGTGTCAGTGAAATGCTTGTGCATAAATGGACAAACTACTGTAAGGGGGTCACCAGGACATTTAGAGTAAGAAAACACCCAATGCAGCTACACTGCTTAATAGGCAGCAATGCAGGAAAGCAAGTATAATATGAATGTATATTATTCTTTATTTTAAAACAAAGATATAGTAAATCCTTCAACTATGACTTTCAGAAAATGAGCCCCCTAATGATCAGGCTCACTGAAACTGATCTTTTTTTTTTTCAGCGGAAGCAGGGTACCCCAACCACACCCTCTTAACTTGTATTCCTAGTCTCATCTTGGTTATTGAAAAAACTAACATGTCTCTGTATCTCATGAAAGCAGTGTTGTGGGGCATACCTCTCAACTTCTTAGAACACAAAATCTGGACAAAGCCTAGCGTAATGGTGCAAAAGGCCCAAAAATAGGGACAGGATTTAGATATTGCTCTTACAAAGTTTAAACTTAGAAAGTTGCTAGAGTAAGAGGATTTATACAAGTATGTATTTTCTGAAGGCAATGAAATCCGAAACACAAATGTATTTAATGAGTTACTCCTCAATGAGATGTCAGGTAACCACAACTTTCATGAGGTAAAATTCTGGAAATTCTACAAAAATCTGGACAGCTGAGAGGTATGACCAAGGCTCCTGGCTAGCTATTCAGCACATGTTATTTAATACTCTGAAATTCTGTTTTGCTGCCTAGGTAAACAAGGAGAAAAATCAGTCAAAAATAGGGCCTCACTATATTTTGTACTTCTAATAAGCTTCTTATGTTCTCCATCAGAGTACCTGGAAATAGTCATGATGACTGCAGATTTGAAAAATAACAAATTGTGATGTCCCAAAGTATTATTCTGTATACCTGAGCCAGAGATTGCTGTAGGGCTTTGGAAACTTTATGTCTTCCTTTGGTGCTTTAGCAGCTGAAGAGCATCATAAAATAAGGCAGGTATAAGTAATGCAGAAAGGAAATCGTTTTTGAATTTGATATTTAGGATTATTACAGGGTTAAAATGCATGTTATTATTAAAACAAAGTTAATTTTAGCTCAGACACTTCCTTTATTGAAGACTGTCATGAGAATTGGATATATATACCTATCATAAGATCACAGGAGATTACTAGGCTCTCAACTTGCAGGTCATTTTAAACCTAGCCTTTTCTACCCAATGTAATATCAGAGAAGTACTAGTCAATACCCCAGATTGCATTTAGCGATGACTGTCCATGTCCAGGAGGGTTGGGGGCATTATCCCTGGTATGAATGTACTGTGCCCCATCCAGTCATCTAGGTTCCTTTTTAACAGTGTCATAGAGGTGCTCTGTTTCACATGAATTGGTAGCCTGCTCCAAAGACATGGCAGTTGCTGGGAGATAAATCTGTCCCTCCAGCAAGTCCTATTTATGTCGCAGGCCATATTTAAGTTCCTGAGACAGGTAGCCCTAGACTTATTTGATTTACACGTATACAGTAAGTTCATTAGGTTTTGGTCTTGGGTTGCTCTGTAGGCCAGGCATACGTCTCCTCTAAGAATTCTATATGATGTGGAGTATAGTAACAGGAATTTTAGTCAGTCTGTGTAAGGCACATGCTGGAGCTCCTTGATCTTTTTTCTTAGAATCCTGTGATGTCTCTCTAATTGCTGCAGGTGCTTAGTATGGCACATACCGAATGGGGCATTACAGTCAATTATGGCTGGATAGGTGCAGAGTATATGGGGTTATTACCTCTTTTGATCTCAATGCGATGCCTTTACTAATCAAGTGAGCTACGTGGAAAGCTTTCCTTACAACGGTAGACACATGGTGGTCGAAGTTAATGTCACAGTCAACCTGTGATCCCAGCTCCCTTACATGGGCACTTAGGTTACTGTTGTTGATTCGATAGTGTGAAGGGACATTATTTGCGCTGAAGGAAATGATGATGCACTTCTTTGCATTCAGTTTAAGATTGTGACTAATACACCAGTCATCAGTCTGTGTGAGACCCTCCTGGAGTATACTGACATATTTTGGGGATTAAATGATTTCACTTAGTTTGCTGTCATCTGCAAACTTAGTCAGCTACAACCCTTTTAATTTTGACCTGAACTTCTGAGAAAAGTAGGGGTCCCAGCACTGACCTCTGTGACACCCCACGGGTAACAGGTCTGCTGGCTGATATGGAGTCACCCACTTTGATAGTTTGTATTCGGTTTTATGAGCCAGTTGGCAACTCATCCTACAACGGAGGGATTTACCTCCAGTTTTCTAAGTTTCTTTTGTGTAGTAACAAAAGAATCGTGTGTGTGTGTGTGTGTGTGTGTGTGTGTGTGTGTGTGTGTGTGAGCACAAGTTCACAGGTTAGTACTAGGCTGTCTTCCTTTATGTGCAGTTAAGCCAAGCCAAATATCCCATCTCAAAGTAGGAATCAAACCCTGTACCTTGTGTGTATGAGAAAGCCAGTATATCTCACACTGACAAAATCAATTTAATTCAAGGGACTATTTTTTTCCAATAATTTTTTTAATTTCTTTTGTCGCATACTTGCCTACACTTTGCATTTATCTTTATTTGTTATATTTGAAGGTCATTTTATAACTGAAATAGGGCAGTCAGATGTACAGCCTATACTGTCTACTAGAGCACAA
>NC_056743.1:547024129-547061629 GCF_019279795.1 Protopterus annectens | reverse complement strand
TGAGTGGTATTTTCTTTAGAGATTTACATTTTTTTCTTGCACACAGCAGAATGTATGTGTTTTTATTTCTTATCAGCTATACCTGCAGAGGGTAGAAACATTTCAAGGGGCTTCTTCAGTGCTTGGGCCTACTCTGTTTGCAGTGAGGCATTCTGGATTTTTTCTTATTTTTGTTTGCATTATGGAGGGTTACATGAAATGTATGGTTCCATGGCAAACTGATGCATGTACAGTGTGCTATTGTTCTGCATTAACAACATGTCTATAATTCTCTCTAGTATACCCTAATTTAGACATGATACATCAGAATGATTTAGCCAGGCCTTAAGTGCATTAAACAAAGTGAAGAATATTTCTCTAAACAATGGCAACTTATTTTAGCATTATTAAAAATAGGATAGATGTGTCCCTGATCACTGAGCATGTATTATAATATTTAAAGAAAATGAGTGCTCCTAGACAATAAGCAGATATTTTAAGATGCAAGGTTTAAATGAGCTGCTCCTGCAGAATGAGTACATATTTTACAGAGAGGGGAGTGGAGATCCTACTTAATGAGATCTAATTTATGACAGGGAGTTAGACAGGCACATTACTTTACATAATGTGATGTTATAACTATGCCAATTCACTTTCTGTTTAGTGTGGCCATTTGGAAATTTTCAGCTTTAGTTCACCGAGGTGTATTTCCTTGGTGTGTACTCTTTTTTTTTTTTTAATTCACACTTCACCCATCTCTTATTCCCTAACTGAGATAGAAGTCCTCATTAGTAGACTGTATTGTGCAAGTGGTTACATGCTTACTGAATCCACCCCTCCCCCTAGAAGATGCATGTAGGTCATGCCTCCCTTTCTACATGTCATCTACACAAACACCAAATCTGCTATTCATATCCACATAGCCTGTCCCTCATTTAGCAATATATCTGACTGTGCCATGAGATAGGCTTCATAACACCCAGTAACTTCACTCTTGTTACTAGTTAGACAGATATCTTATTATAATATGCAGTTTCATATTTCGGAGTTTACCTATGAGTCATGAATTGGTGTATGCTGATTTAATCTAAGTAATCCAAATAGAAATTTAGAACCTCAATGGAATATTGAGAAAACTAGGCTATGATAACTGGTTGAAAGATACCAGCTTAGATTTTAAAAACTATAACACCAAAATCATGTAAAACTAAAAGGGGAGATGAGACTGAAGATGTGCGTCCATCAGATGTGTTGAATATTTCAAAAGCAATCCAGCTCTCTATAAATAGGTATAAGAGTACATAATATTGCTGTGTATGATGTATTCAAGTGTAAACCATATGACTTTATTACATATAAATGTCAGCATTCCCCCAGTCCCTCATAAGGGGCTGGCCATGTATATTACAACTTTATGGCTAAATTAGGACTTCATAGCTATATCTGAGACAGTCAGACACACACACATATGGACAGAGAGGAAACAGTTCTAGGGCAATGAAAGCCCCTCTGATTATTGTGTGTGTGTGTGTGTGTGTGTGTGTGTGTGTGTGTGTGTGTGTGTGTGTGTATACTTGTGTGCAGCTAATGACTTCATGTAAGCAATGGCATTTAGCATTTGCATGGAAGTGCAAAATATGTCACTTTAAGATGTACAGTGCCATGCAGTATATCAACTTTCAAAAAGAATATGGGTGTTCTTGCACAGTACAAGGTCAACACCAAATGCATAGTGACCACCCTTAAACTGGTGCAGATGCTGGAAGAAATGTATCACATGCTACATGCTGTACACACAGATAACATGTTTATGTTATTTTCTGCATACTCTATAGAGTTGTACGACTGACAGCATTTAACAAAATGCTTAATACTTAATACTTAGCAGTAAACAGTAGGCGAACCATAGATGTAGAGGTATATTTCTATGCCCTGGACATCAGAAACTGTAATAATTGTCAGATGGGCAGACAGCCTTAATGTAGGACTGGTGCATGCTCTGTAATGTGTTGTGATATCTGGTTTCAGACTATAAGTGTACTGATTATTCATAGTGTGCTGTGTGCAGTGCTGTGCAAAGATGATGTACAGAATTAGCTGATATATTTCTTGAGAGGGTTTGGCTTCGGGTAACCAATGGTTGTCTCATTCCTTCCCCCATGGGACACAGCACAGTGGAGAATGCTCAGTGCACACATACAGTCATTTCCCAAATTCCTCCAAAACACTGCTTGGTCAACAATATCTTTGGACTGAGTACGGTTCACCAGCATTATAATTAAGCTGTTTGAGAAAACTGAAACTCAGTCCCATAGACAGTGAATTTGATGTGTTACAATACCAGATGGAAAACCTCAAAAGGACGAGTTGACTGTTTCAGAATCAAAACAGCCAGCACTAACACTGTAAGAATCTTATCCTGCAGGTACAGAATCCAGTCAGGTGGCCATACTTAGCTCAGTACTGGATTATGCAGGTAAGACAGTCACTCAGTATAGATCACGGAATGCAAGGAATATAACCTAAAGAAGTGAGAGGTACCTTTTTTCTTAATATAAGGTACCCAACTCACATTTTATTCATATATCTCTGTAGCCAGCAAACGTAAATGCAAAATAGCAGCAGACTGAAGACACCACACAGAGAAAAGCATTACATTAAAACTTCTGTAACATTGTACTACAAAAACCATATTATTTTCTTGAAGGAATACTACTTCACTAGTAGTCAGGGTGCTGTCTTAAAACTCTACCATGGGGTTTAACCCTAAATTCTTATCACTATCTGTGAAGAATTCTTACATTATAATCATGCCTGTGTGGATTTTAAGCAGATGCTCTGTTTCCTATCACCTCCCAAAACATTCAGGCTGCTTTAATACATTATCAATATATATTTTATTTGCTCCTGATCTCCTGGCCCAAATCACATCTTACAAATATTTGTTTGGCTGAAAACTTCCCTCATCACCAAACAGCTAGATTAGAACTATGGAGTGTAGCATAATTTCATAGTTGAGTTCACTGAGAAGAAATTATGCTAGACTAGTATGATTCAAGTCAATGGCTTGGTTTTTGTGGCAGTGAATAGAGTTGGGTTAGTTTCTTAAGGCTTCTTAAACCTCCATGTTTGACATAGCACCTCACAAAAAAGTCCCTGAAATAAACTGAAAGGGATAGAATCTTGTCATAAGATTACAGATTAGGCAGTGATGACTGTCTGGGACAAACAGGAAATGATGGTAGAAAGAAAGCGGTCCATGGAGAAATGCGTAAACATCAATGTTTGTGTGTCAAACTGAACAGTTAGGCTTGAGATTAGTATTTATTAGTTTCAGGATACCACAAAATATAAGAGCTATTGGGAAATAAAAGTCAAACTGAAAATTTAGTCATAGGATTTAAAAGTCAGGAATTATATGTGGCATTTAAATTTCAACACAGACAAATGTAAGTTGTGTATTAAGAAACAGCAATCCAGGACTTAGTTGAGTTTGAACATGTTACATGGACTAGACACGTGCAATATGTGAACTCTTTCAAAAGGTTGCACTGTACCATCAATGTTAATTAAGCCAAAGGGTACAGGAATTCAGAAACTCCTAGATAGTTCTAAAAGTCTAATCACGAACTGATAGAGTAGATGTTCTTCATGAGGAAGACCTGGATGCAAGGAAGCCCTGCAGCTAGAATGTCAGGTGTTAGACACCACCTGGCCAAGTAAGTGGGCATATGAAACTGTGACTAGTGAAATAGCTGCCAGAATCTTGTTGTCTAACTGTATCACTAGATTAAATCCTAATATGGTAAACTTACAACTTGAACACATTCACATATGTGTAGTTATAGAGACGAGGTTTCAGAGCAATGAAAGCACTCCCTCTATTCCTCTGTCCAGTGTCTGTTATGTCTTTCAGACCTACTGACAACTGCGATGGGTATCAGTAGTCAAAATAAACAAGACTAATTTCCACCTCATAGTCAGTTACTGAACACCCTCAATGTCCCTTCTGAGCACAACATCTGTCTTAAACTAGATAAAATCTGCATTAAACCAAACACGTTTCTTCTTGGGGACCTCAACTATCTATCAATAAATTTGCTGACCTACACTGCCAGCAGTTGGCATGCCCAAATCTTAACAGACATTATAAATCCTAGCTCTCCTTTACAAATACTTAATCCTACCAGGGTCCCCAATATCCTATCTAGTCCTCATGAATATGGCCACTTTATGTACATCTCCATGTGTGTCATCCTGCCTTGCTGAATCACACTTCAAATTAAGAACATGTTTCTTTAAAACTGGTGGAACCTCCCTTGCTTATACCTCAGTGCTTAGGAACTTCTCAGAAACCTGCTTCACCTTACTAGAGGAACTAAACAAATTCCTCTGTAATCCTCCTCAGCTGGATGCCACTTGCTGCCAATGCCTCTGACTTCTATTCCTACATAAAAGACAGTACTGATAAAATATTATATATGGTATGGAGAGGGACTGAGGAACTTAAAAACAAACTCTGCGGTAGAATACAGGTAATATTAAATTATATAGCAAGAAAAATAAATTCCTTAAATCTTATAGGACTTCTCATTCTACTTACCTTAAGAGTTCATCTAAAGAAGTAAGGGAACCATTTGGAAGCTCAAGACCAAGTAAAAACTTAAAGACATATTTGTAGTTTTTTTTGTTTTAGTCACTATTTTAATTATGTCAGCAAGTTAAAAAGTAACACTCAAGAAAGTTTGGAGCTAGTCCACAATAATACCACATACTCTAATCCAAAGGAGATAGCCAATATCCTAGCTTGAAAATTCAGTGCAAATTTTACTCCACCTACAGTTATTGCTTTTCCACAGATTTCAAAATCCCAGTCTCCCCATTTAATTTTTATGGAATACGTTTGCTTCATCCTCTTGAAAGGTAAGAGCACCTCATCCGTTGGTCCTGATAATATACCGGGCTACCTGATCAATGCTAAATATGGTCCGTCTGAACACCTACTGAATCTCCTAAATTTAAGCATCTCTACTGATTATATTCCTGAAAAACTGCCATTGTAATGCTATCACACAAGTGTGGCCAAACCACAGACCCTAGTAACTATAGACCTATTAGTCTCACTAGCTTCAGATGTAAAGTTATAGAGTGTATTATATCGGATCTCATTATTTTGAACATTGGCAATTTCTTACCACTGTGCCATACCTCTCAACTGCACAGATTTGTGCAGAATGTCAAGATTTCTGACTTATGAAAAATGGACCAAAGATATGAAAGTGTGGTTTTCTGATAAATCACTAGCAAATCATCAAATATTAAAGTTAGAAAATAATAGAGATTTGAGTTTCAGGCTTCATATTCTTCAGAACATTTATGCTAACCCAAAACCACCTATGCTGCCAACCTTTTAAGTTTTTACAAGCAATATTTAAAAATTGTCCCCCCATTATTTACAGCTTTGTCCAGGTTACCTGCTCTAAGAGTCTGGGAGGTATGATGGACCCTCACAAGTTTAGCTTTGTTAAAGAAAGGTCCCACCTCTAATACCTCATTAATCCCTTTGAAAAATTAACTGAAGCAGTGAATAGTGGTTACACAGGGTATATATCAGCCAAAGCCTTAACAAAATATTCTCAATACAGGCACTATTAACAGACTTGAACATATGAATATAAATCCTTATGTTGTGTGGCAAATTCTGTATGTCCATCATAATACCAGAGTTGTATATAGTAGCTAAAATCCTAGTTTTAATCTTACCCTCTACACACCATATAGGCTACACACCCCTCAAATGAAACCCTGTTGTAAGGGATCTAGGCAGTTTGGCTGATAATCCCTTATCATTTCTCCATCATGTCTCATTAATAGATTTAAAAGCCTTCTGTCTGGCTCATCTAATTTCCAAAGACATTTCCACTAGATCCAAAGAAGTCTTATTTCCCCTATATTCATATTGCATCAGACCCTATAAAGCATGTTTTGGCATGTATTTGTCTAAACATATCACTCAGCATCAGAGACCTCAGATATTCAGAATTAAAAAGATCAGTTCACTTTTCGCAAAAATTATAGTTATCAAGACAAGGCTGGCAAGGAAACCTGCATGGAGATCTGCATCCAATGTTTTGAGCCTGAAGTGATCCAACCATCTTTGTCATCCTTTTCCATTGCAGTACTTCAAATTCCCAATTAAAGGAAGTAAACCTTGATCAGAAGGTAAATAAGACAAGTTGCCGTAACACATTCATATCCCAGTGCATGTCTCACTTCTAGAAGAAACCTCTTCATGTAGAGCAGAGCAGCACCTTTGCAACCTTCAAGATAAGCTGCAATAATTGAATGGGCAACATCAAACCATTTATTTTGTCTTGTCCTCCTTGAGGTTAGGGGGAACTTTTGAACAGAAGTTTTTGTCTAGGCTTGTAAAGGACTGCACACTGATTCCTAGGGCTTACCCATGAAACCCTGCCCTTCCCAACATTTGTCAGTCACTCTCTTCAATGACTCTGTGCTACAGCTTGTAAACATGATTAACAAGGCACTTAAAGGAATAACCTTAAAGTAAAGTACACAATTTAGGCCATTTTCAGTGTAAAATTAAATAACAAGATGTCATGAGGAAAGGTAGAGCCATATATGGCAGTGATACAAAGGGCAAATTGGCCTTATCTCAGCTGAGCAAAACCAGTTACTGGGAAGAAAGAGTTATGTAATTACTTACTGGCATTTAATTTGGAAGGCCAAACGTACAAGAAGAATATTTAGTTATCTTCTAAAATAACATTATGACAGAGAAAGTACACTAAGTGCCAGTTTTGTTTTGAAAATATTTAGTAAACAGACTTTAGTTCTGAAAACTGGTTTTGTGTGTATGTACAAACACACATACACACACACACACATATATATATATATATATATATATATATATATATATATATATATATATATATATATATATTTTTTTTTTTTTTTTTTTTTCTGTGAGAGAAGCATTTTGGTAACATCATCTAATCAAATTTCACTCAAAATTCACACTATTCCCCAATTCTTAATGTCCAACATAATGATGTTCTACAAGTTAGCCCCTATATTGCATTATTCTTCATCCCCTACTCATATAGTCTTCTGTTTCTCTATAGATCCTCCTCTGTAGATTCTTATGTCTAAACTTAACTTCTGATCAATCTCTTCTATATCTCTCTATAACCTCTTCTTATCTATAACCTATCCTTCTATTTTCATGCTATATGGAAACAATAGTGAAATGCATACGCAAGAACCTGCAGCACAATATATGAGGAATAATTATATAAAGGAAGACACCTCCTCTTGCATGTACAAGAAATAGAATCTGACAATCTCCAATTCATATCAGAATGCTAACAAAGATAATGCTTACTTAGATAACTTCCAGATTATTTCAAGGACCAATGCATAGACAATGCCTACCGCGTAGATGGAGAGAAAGAAGAGAACAGCTTCACTCCACGCTCATATTTTAAAGTTAGAAATAACCGGTTCTTAATGGCAACCAAAGACAGACAGCAGACCAGGAGACAATTATTAAATCCAATGTCCTAAGGGGTCTTGCTCATCACAGATAATTAATATTTACATTGTAAAACTGGAACTAGTCATTTACTTTATCATTTCAGTGTTCCAAACATCAGTCTTTATTAAAAGTTGCTTTAGCTACTCCTATTCTTAAGGAGTTTCCCTATAGAGACTGATTCTGAGAGTTATTGTTCTATCTCTAGCCTAGCATTTATTTGTACAGTGGTTGGGAAATCACTCAGTGTTTATCCTAATTGTAATTTAAAAGCTCTTGCATTATTGGTTCTTCTTCACCTTAGATTTTGAACTGAACATATAAATCAGATGGCCTTTTTCCAGGTGGTTATAGAATTCATAGGAGTTTCAAATCAACAGAGTCACTAGGCTATTTACACCTTGTAGTTGCCACCCTCAGGCTGTACTCCCATTTTTTGTAAGGGCTAGGCCAATCAAACCCAAAATTAATTTGTGAACCCTTTTCAAATCATCACGGTTCTATTTGAAGGGTAATACTGTGTTTTGTTGCTGAATGTTGTTCCTATTTTCAATGTCTGCAAGAGGTATGCCTCAGATGTCCATAGTACACTGAATACAGAGACAGTGCTGCTGGAATCTCATGCTAGCTCAGGGTCTTTAAGCCTAACTTCTTAGCTAGAATAGTCTGGGGTCTACTTCTCTGTTTGTCTAGTTAGGAACATCCCAAAGTGTACATAGCAAGCAATAATTTGCTTAATCAATGTAAAATATAATGAATGAATCGCATCTTTAGATCTGGATAATCGCAGTCAAGTTTCATAAGTACAAATATTGTCTCACTATTGTTGCTACAAGGTGATTGAATGAAAAGGAGTTATTAATCCATATTCCAAGAACCCTAGCTACATTTTCATTTTGAAGTGGGTATTATGTATGCTGCATGTTGTGGGAAGGGGTTGTCTACCAAATACGATGATATTGCACATTTTCACATTTAGTTTCAATCCATTTTGAGTACAGCTGGTTATTTGCAATTGTGAGTTATTTTGAAGGTTTTCGGTATTAGAGGGGGACTTGACAATAAATCCTATCTTGCTGCCATCTACTAATTTATTTAAACAAAGTTCCCGGTTTCCAGTCTGGAGGTAAGACAGGTAAATGTAGAAAAGGAGGGGTCCTAACACTAAGCTCTTTGTGATACTTTTAGATGCCGTTATACTTTCTGATGAGGACCTACAGCTCAGACAATGTTGGCACTGCCCTGTAGGCAGTTTGCTACCCTTCTTACTACATAGGGTTCTACTTTTAAAGCATTAACCTTACTTACAATGCCAAAATGTGGTATAGTATGGATTGGATTGACAAGGTCAAGATATAACATGTGGACAGCAAGACCACTGTCAAGACATGACATGTGAACAGCCTGACCACTGTCAAAAGCTTGCATAACCTTTCTGTGCCTCTAGTGGTTTCAGCCCCATAAACACTCATGTGCAAACAGCAGGACTGTGAATAGCATCCAAATTAACCATTACAAGTGAAAAAATGCCGCTGTGGTGACTTGTAAATGAGTAAACACAGAGTATTTGCAATGAATAATGAAAAGCAAAGCCATTTTGAAAAAGACCTACTTAGGTTAAAACCACAAAGTATTTAAAGTCAAGAAGTAAGTGCATATATATTACTACTTTTATTTAATTTGTCATATTTGGTTAGTAGGAATGGAGGTTTGCTATCACAATCAAGATGTCTACGAGGTTGAAACTCAATTTTAAACTATAATATCAAAAGAACAAAATGCTGAAGACCACAATGTCTAAAAATCTTGAATACTGAATCACCTACTTGTGTGGACCCAGGAATTAGTGTTAACAAGGATCATGCATTGAGGCAAGTCCAGGATTTCACTATTGTCATCTTCAGATTTTTAGACTTTCAATATTATCGTCTTGGCATTATGAGTTGCAATGTTGTGGCTTCAAAGCTTGGACAGACATGGCTATGCAGTCACATTTAAAATCACAGATGGCAAGCTGCAGACTGTGCATTTTTTATTATTGATATTTAAAATAAATAAAAAGTGTTTTTTATGTTTTACATAGGAGTATCACTTTGGGGATATCCTGATATTTTCAAATAATTGATAGGGGGAGATAGTAAATACTGAAAAAGGGGAGTCACAACAAAGAGAGGAACAGAAAATGAAAACATCAAGAGGGTCGTGCTTGAGGAAGTGGGAGAGGATTCACATTGTTTTTGCCAGGGGATACACTCGCCTATTTTTTCCATTTTTTTTTAATTTGAGAGGGTAGTTTGGGTAGAAAATAGGTAAGAGGGTGTAGGTGAAAGAATAAGGACTGAAGTGCATATGCAGCAGTCCCAGCCCACAGAGATTCAAACATTTCTACTGCTAGATACTAGGGCAGTGCAGAAGTACAGGGCATTGAATGATAGTGCCTGAGATGATGCAATGGTTGGCACCAGCTGGGACAACATGTCTTCCATACACTGCAGATAAACTTCAACTGACTGACTCTTCCATCCAACTACTTCTTCTACCACATCTTCAACCAAGTTCTGAAGCCACCATTTTCTGAGACTATCCAGGCTGCCATGTGTCGAGGTGCCTGCCGGAGTGGTAGCACTGCCCAAACATACATGGATGGGCAAAGGGTGAGTAATCCCTAACTTGGGAGGTATGTGCATGGATCACTCCATGGGATTTTAAATCTGCAGAAAAATGAACATAAATGGGAAAGAAATAAAATAATAAAGGAGAAAGCAATGTATAAATAAAATAAAGACAGAGAAAAAAGGAGGTAGAGAGACAAAAGAGAAAATAAACTCAAAAGAATAACAGATAATATTACACAATACAAAATTTCTTACTTTAAACATTTCTGTTTTTATAAATCTGTATTAAAGTAAAACAGATAATGTATGGAAAGTGTTTATTCATATTTATATTTGAAAACTTATTATGCAAACTATGGGACAAGGTGTTATGAGAAGTGCCTATGCTTTCTTGGCCAGGACAGCGTTTGATTTCAAGTAATGGTGGGGTTTACATGTTGCATTCTGCTGCACAAAAATAGTGATCATATTTATGCCTGAAGTGCATCTGTTTCCAATGCTACATTATGAACACCCATCATAAATAATTACAACTTATAAAATTAAAGAAAAATACTGCACATATATCAGTGGTGCTTGCAGTATTATGCTGAATGCAATCTATTCTTTTAGGTACTAATATCCATCAGTAATTGGCCCAAAATTTAATGACATTACTTTCTGCACTTGTACTCTGAAATCTGTCTCACATTTTCTTGCAGTAATATACCGGAGTGCAATCAATTTCTTCAGTTACTGTGCTCAATCAGTAATTCATATACATATGTGTATATGGGTTCACTACTAAATATCAAAATTCCACAATCCCGAGACTCAGAATACCGATGCCCAGAATCTTGAGATCGTGGAATCTCAAAAATAGTAAATGGAGATTGCCGTACAGTGCAGAATGGGAACTTAGCTGTTCTCTCCACTGTAATTGGATCTTGGAGTTGGTATATTTAAGTTGCAGGTGGTCTGGGGGGTGCACTGAATGTATTCTATTGCTTAAGATAACTCTGCATGACTTAGTGTTCATCATTTCCCTATATATATGCTTAAAAACCCGCTTTAGTGAGGGTTTGTGCGATTTTGCGCACATTGCAGCATTGGGCAGTGCCACCTAAACAGGTTTAAACTATTACCGGCTCCATAAAGTCTGCTCTTCACTTTTTCCCTTATAACTGCTCTAAATCTCAAAGGAAGCACTCTATTTTCATTTTAAAGCTTTGCACTTGCTCTTATAAGTAACCTTATAAGTAAACACTAATAAACTTAAGCACTACACCCTCTTATACTCTTTTTAAGTACTGGACTCCCTATTGGTCCTTTCTGATCAGTCAAAAAGTATTTCATTATACTATTTTGACATGTCCAAAGGTCAGTTTTGGGTATACTCTCCAGGCCAGCTGGTGAATCTGGGAATTTTGAGGCAATGTTGCAACTGCCTTATGTACACAGACCACCCTTTCCTCCTCCCAACAAGCTCAAATATATGTGGGAGATGCAACTATATAGCCAAACTAGAGGCTGAGCTCTCTCAACCCAGGACTGGCACAGTCAGTCAGGAGGAGAAGGAAACCACACACACCACAAATCCAGTCTCACACAGACCCATCGCAACAGCAAATCAAACACATAAATGCACATAAACATACTCGGAGGCTCTAAATAAAAATCTGCGCAAGCAGCAAAGACCTCCAAGGCAGACACTCAAGCAACCATTACCTCACAACAATATGCATGTATCATATAGTTCACAAAGTCAGTGTGCCACACAGTCACAGCCCTTAAGGCTAAACAACACACCCAATTCACTTGTAATAGGTGACTCTATTGTCAGACACACGGACATCCCACTCACCAGACTGAACAAGGAGAAGGTCACTGTAAGCTGCCTGTCAGGTGCCAGGATCTGCCACATAACACAAACACTCAGGTCACTCCATAGCAAGTAGAAATATGACTCTGTCATTGTCCATGCTGGTGTGAATGACCTGAGATGTACCTCTCTGGACTACATGAAAAGAGACATAGAGGAGCTCTCTGATCATGTAGCCTAGGCTGGTATAACCCTGACCTTGAGTAGCATCTTACCTTCACCAAGAATGTTGCCACAGTATAAAGATAAAATAATCAACTTTAACAATTGGATAAAATATTGGTGTCATTCAAAGGGGATCCAGTGTCTGTCAGCCTGGGATGACATGCTCGACAAGCCACGCTGCTTCGCTAGGGACGGCTTGCACCTGTCACCACTGGGCTTTCAAATACTGGCTAAGGCTCTTGCCACCCCCATAGTGCCTTTTTTAGGCAAGGCTCAAAAGACAAATCCACCTACATAGACAACACAAGGAAAAATAAACTAAGGGTAATGCTTCTCAATGCCAGGAGTCTAAACTTCAAGATGCATGCACTCTAGGCTCTCCTCAGTATGGAGAATATCTTAATCTGTGCAGTAACAGAAACCTGGTTCAAGGCTCCCGAGAGCACCTCAGCACTACCAGGTTATACCTCATACCATGCTTTTTGGCCCCAAAACTCGGACCGAACCACAAAAGGAGGGGAGTACTCATATTCATCAAAGATACCCACACCTCCAGGTTAGTGGCATTCAACAAAGCATCGGAGACCATCCATGTGCAACTAACAGTGGGCAAAACAGTTTGTAGCCTGCTACAGACCACCATCCCAAACTCAGGAACCCCACTCGACTTTCCTGAGAACACTGGAGAATATGAAGGTCTCTCCAAACACCATTATATTGGGTGACTTCAATTACCCAAACATTGACTGGGAAAACTACTCAAGTCCCAACACCCTCGCCCAACGGTTCCTAGAATTTATAAACTCAAATGCTATGGAACAACAGGTCACCACTCCCACAAGAGGGAAAAACATACTAGACCTGGTCATTACCAACATGGGGACTCTATGTTCCACACCAGAGGTATACCCCTCATTGGTAAGATCAGACCATAAATTAATCTCAGTGGACATCCATATCCCATCCCCACCCCCAGCAAAGGAAACCACGGTGAAGAACTTCTCAAAAGCAAACTTCACACTTCTCAAAACCGAGGTGGAATCCTTCAAAGCCCCCGGGCCAGTAGAAAATATGACCCAAACTGCAGAATCTTTTACAGACGCATTCTATAGACACATACAGGAATGCCTGGATTGTGCTATCCCAAACAAAATCAAGACTCTCTCCTCCAAAGGCTGGAGACCTGTCTGGTGGACTCCGGCCATAAATAAGCTATACAACAGAAGGAGGAAGCTACTACACGATAGAGCAAAATCCCAAAAAGGGAAGGCATCTCTGATCAGTACTAGCAAGAAACTATGATCCCTCAAAGTCATCTAAGGCCAGCTTCAAAAGAAAAATTGCACAAAATGCTAAAGATAATCACAAGGCCTTCTTTAGTTATGTCAGGAACCTGAGTGGCAACTCCCAGATATGCTCTGAGTTAGTACAAAATGACAAAAAATACATTGAACCCACAGACATTGCCAACATCCTGGCAGACAGGTTCAGTGCAAACTTCTCCCCCCCTTCCCCCCCAAAATAGCAAATGTCTATCCCACAGAGTGTAGCCTCCCTGACATCACAGATGCACAGGGGAGAGCTGCCCTCTCCAAAGCAAAAAACACAGTATCAATGGGACCGGACGGTGTCCTGGACTGCGTCTTACATGAGCTCCAAGAAGAACTAAACCCTCACAAAGTCACTGTTCAAGCTCAGCCTTACTACAGGATATGTACCCAAGGAATGGCGTACAGCAACAGTGGTCCCGCTCCACAAAGGTGGTGCCACAATGGACCCCAGAAACTATCACCCTATAAGCCTGACTAGCCTGGTCTGCAAAGCTATGGAGCGTATTATCATGGAACTCATAAACAATGACATTGGGAACATCCAGACACTGGATCCTACACATTTTGGCTTTGTTAAGGGCAGATCTTGCCTCTTGAACCTGGTCAACTTCTTCAAAACAGTTACCAAGGCCATAGATGAAGGGAAGGTAATCCACACAGCCTACCTAGACCTCGCAAAAGCCTTCGACACAATGCCCCACTCGGGCATCATAAATAAGCTCAACAGCTTAAATAGCAACCCCTATGTCACAAGATGAGTTGCAAACTGGCTCAGGGATAGAACCCACAAGGTCAGAATCGCAGGTGCCATGTCAGACTCAAAACCAGTTACAAGTGGTGTCCCACAAGGCTCAGTCCTGGGACCTCTCTTGTTCAGTATATATTTCTCTGAGGTACAGGCTAACACAGGAAGACTATGGCTGACCAAGTTCACAGATGACTGCAAACTGGGTGCCATAATTAAATCTCTGGCTGACACAAGCATCCTCCAAAAGGGTATCACAGAGACGGATAAATATGCCAAAAAGTGCATAGTCATCCCCTTTGGGAAAAATAAAGTGCCCACAAATTACCACATAGGTGGTAATCCATTAAGTACAAAAGAAGTAATTAGGGATTTGGGGACCCAAGCAGATACTAACCTCTCCTTTGACAATCACATTGCCAAAGTGGTTAGAAAGACCTTCTATATAGCCCACCTTATCATGAAAGGGTTCACATCTAGATCAAGAGATGTCATTGTGCTTCTCTACTCATCAGGCCCATAATTGAATACAATGCCCCATTTGGGATGTACCTTACCCAACACCTGCAGCAACTGGAAAGACCCCAAAAGTACCTCACCAACAGGATCAAGGGTCTCAAACAGATGCCCTACACAGTTCGGCTAAAGAAACTCCAGCTCTACTCAGTTGCTTACTGCCTACTCAGAGGCGATCTGTACGTGACGTATAAAGCCATGTCCAACCCAGAACTAATGGACATACTACACCTCAAGAAATCCAAATCCATTAGAGCTACACGCTCCTGGGACTAAAACCTTAGCACAGAAATAAATAGGACCTGCTGGAGGGACAGATTCATATCCCAGAGGCTCCCCTCACTCTGGAACAAAATCCCAATCCATGTTAGGCAGAGCCCCTCACTGACCCTCTTCAAGAGAAATCTTGACGAGTGGATGGGAGATCGTAAGTTTACCCCCGGGATCTATTCTGTGTCCCTGCTTGACAGAGGCACAGTAAGTTAACCTTAAAAGGGCTATCTTCTTTGACCTACAAACAAGGGGCACAGTCAACTAATCTAAAAGGGTGGCGAAAGCCAAATACACTCTGGCTAGGCTTATAAATGCCCTAGGGCAGATAGCCTAGTATCAACCTATGAACATATATATATATATATATATATATATATATATATATATATATATATACATACACATACACACACACACTATATATATATATATATTATATTTAAACCAGTTAAAAACAGAATTACTGCATACTAATTTATTCAGGCTTGTTGCCAGGATACTCAGTTACCTACTCCAGCCACTGCTCCAGCTGTATCCTGTTAAAGGACACCTCCACCTCAGCAGTATAGAAAAGAAATAAGACAAATCTTTTTTTTACCTGCATTTCACACTTTTTTTCTTTTTACATATAACTTTCCTATTACTGCATTCATTGCATATTTTGATTATCCATGTATTTGATGAAATGTATAATACTATCTGAATTCTCAAACTTTCTAAACTTTGCTAATCTTCCCTTTACTGTCACTAATAAACCAAAGTAGTTTGAGTAAAATGTTTTCATAAAAAATATTATTCTCTGCTTGTAACATTCTTTGAATTTATTGCAGAATGAATGATCAGACACACACAAGGTAGCAAGTTATGGAAGCTTGCATTTCATAAGCTGTTCAAAAGTGTACACTTGATCATTTCCTTCTAAGTATATCAGATGACAATTTAAGAGAGTAATACACAGTTTCTTATATGGTCTATGTCAGATGATCAACTTTTCTGAAACTCAAAAAAAAAAATATCAAAGAGACCATAAGATCGAGTTTCGTAAAACACAAACATCAAAAAAAAAAAAAAAAACACAATCAATCTACCTTTTTTCTGTGCCCCCAACACACCGTGGAGTGCAAATTATGTATACCGACTCCACGATTGCATTACACCGATGAAAATAGTAAATTTCCTGATCCGAGCTGTACAACAATCTTTATTCAAAAGCTTTGAGTTTTCAAAAACTCCATCATATGGTCTTGACCATAAGTAGTTCAAGTTTCTGAAAACTCTATCAACTCATAGGGACCTATATATCTATATCGATGTAGGTGTGTGTGTGTGTGTATATATACATATAAATATATATATATATATATATATATATATATATATATATATATATTTTTTTTTTTAATAGTAAGCTATGTAACTATGTGCTGAACATTCACTTCGCAGTACAGCAACCACGAGCACCCTTACCACAACATCCAGTCTGACTAGGTTGTGGTACCTGACTGATATTAGCCATCTTGTATGTGTACTTACAATTCTGTAAAGAAAGGACTTCTTATACAATTAATATACTATGAAATAATTTATGGCCCCCACAAAATGTAAGTAATACCTAAGGTAATGCAATATGAAATGAATGTATGGAAATGCAAACATTTTTTTCTGTCTAAGGACATGGAGATGTTCATCTGTTTTCTTTATATATATATATATATATATATATATATATATATATATATACTGCAGATTATTATTTTACTCATTATCTTATATTTCTATTTCTACAGACAGTTATTATCATATAAAACATAACATATTTCAATGGTGGTGCAATTCTGTATAGAGATATCTGCATACTTTATTTTCAATTATAATAACTTTACAGATACATTTCTGCAGGTACACATATTTTCTCCATTTAATACCTGCAATCATGCAGTTTTGTTATATGATTTAGCTATGCTATCCCCTCAAAAAAATTAAGAATAGTTTTATACTTACTGTAGATCTCTGTCCTTCTTGCCTCTTTCTGGCCTACTCAGTCAGCCAGAAAAGAGCTAACTTTAGCCTTGAGGAAAACTGTATCTTCACTGTACACCTTAGGACATATGGGAAATGTTTATTTCGTAAGGGGGGCTCAAACAAGCAAAGAGGAGTAAAGTCTGGAATCAAGTTGTACTTAATGTTAATGCAGTGGTTGGCAGAAACAAGACATTAGCTCAGTGCAAGTGGAGGGAAAATGATATGGAAGGTCATGCTAGAAGTAAGGTGAGGCAGAATACAATTGCCTGTTTTAGTATGGGGGGACTCCAACAATTATCTAGTTACCACCAGCTGAGGAATACCTTCTTCCATCCATGGGGATGACTATGATACAGATGATGATGGCACTGGAATAATGAGAGGTGGTGTGGACTCTGGTTATTGCCAATGTCTACAGAAGCAACACTCGTCTGCTCATGAATGTTGGTTTAAAAACAGTGCCATATATTCATACAGAGAACTGAATTCTGACAATGAATGATTACATTATACTGATGACAATTCTTAACACTAGGTGAATCTTCTACATCAGTACAGAATAGCAGTAAAAGGCAGTGTGCAAGGAAAGTGTTCCTGACACTCCATTAATAAGTATAACGTAGTGTGTGTGATATTCCATTATGAGTAATGGCTTCAAATATTTTGTTTTACATTGTCATCAGAAACAAAGCGTTCCACCATACCATTGCATTTTGATGATATCAACAGCAGAAAGAGGCTGCCTAAGGAAAGTGGTACACAGTTCTCCAGTTAGTGCAAAATTTCACACCCCCCAACATATACTGACATGTATTAAATGTAGCTAATTCTGCAGGAAATGGCAGCTCATCATAAACTCAAGTACATGCTGACATTGCACTCAAGCTTCAACAGAATGAATGACCATACACCTTTACACCAGTATTGCCAAACCCAATAAACACTTTCAGGATGATGGCAGGAATTCAGAGGTAACAGTGTCCACAGTTGAATCTTTAAAAAGAGGAAGCAGACACAGACATTTGTTACAGATAACTCTGGAAACATGAAAGTTATTGGCTGCCCAGTAGCAAATCTGTAGTGACATTTCTAGTTCTCAAGGCACTGCCACAGAGAGTCACCTGGAAATGTTCATAGCCCGCACGGGTATGTATGAGGATTTCCAGCACTACCTCAAAATGGCGGGGAATAGGGATAATGCATAGTGTGGTGGCACATCAAGCATCCGTGATTCCCTCCAGCCATACAATAGTTAAGACTTACCAGACTGAAGTACAGATCACTATTGTAATGGAAGAGGGTGGAATACTGTCTGGACCCATGGGGGCAGATCACATGACACCCCAAGTGCTTCTCTAGAAAGTAATATAACTACTCTGGGAGATGTCATGCAGGCCATGTGAGTGTTCATCTACACATACCAGAACCTCTGCTTCAAGGTCCCAATCACATTCACAGTCACAAAGCTCTGTCAGATCAGTGTCTGCAGCTTACCTGCATCAATTAGATCATGACATCAAACCAACTCACCTTACAACTGTTATGACAGACTCTTTTCAAAATCGCTTACCCTGTCACCTTGCCCATCCTTAGGATGTGTATGACTCATTTCATCTTGAACTACTGTGAATTAACATTAGAATTTCTGTCACTTACAATGTCACCTTCATAAAGACTGTTGAATGGTTCAGTTAGAAGGGAATATATCACATTTAAAAAAAATAGGGGGTTGGGACGCTTTACAACTGTATGCATTACATTTTGGTAATAGCCCTCCACAGAACTTCAAGGGACAGAGAAAAGAAATCTGCATGACATAACATGACTTTGCAGTCACTAACACCAATGCTCTATGCATTAACATTAGCTTGCACTTTCATACACTGGAAAAGTTTTAGTACGCAACTTTTTATGGGAACAAACTAAAGAAAAACTAACACATTTTAAAATGAGTATCCTGTCATTTGAACAAACACTGCTGCCACTTCAATGTCACAACTGCAAAATGTGAGTGCAGTAAGAAAGTGTGAGTTTGTGTGTGTGTGTGTGGGGGGGGGAGGGCAAACAAAGAAAATATGGTTTGGTGTTCAGCAAAGTATTTTGCCATGAATAAATAAATATTTAAATATGAATAAATAAATACTTAAATACAATATTTAAAAAGTAATATTTTTTCAATTACCAACAAGATGAGCATCGAGTATCCTACCATGTAGAAAGAGGTGATTTAGTGAGGTATTGGTGATGCACCTCATGCAACACACACTACATCCAAAAGAGAAACAGAAACACCTGCAGGCAAAGGTCGATCAAATCCACAGCAAAGTGTAATCCAAAAAGAAGACTTCGACCACCACAGCAACAAACAGCAAAAAGCAGCGTAATAAAAACAAACTAAAGTAGAATAAAAATAAGAATTTTAATAACAAAAAGGTAAACACTTTCGTAGAAAATGGCTTCCTCAGACCTTAATGCAAAACAACAGACCACATACAGCTCTTATCAAGAGAGATGCATCAATCAACACACAGAAATAAAAAAAAAAAAAACAATAAAATCACATATAGCAGACACATAATTTAAATATGGCATCAATATTGACATCTGCTGCTCATTCATAAAACAAAGGTGCTGAACCAATCAGCTCAATGAAGGAGGCCACACTTATAAAGCACCAGCCTTAAAGAAATACTGTTATTAATTGGTTTGCAGTTTAATAATCCAATGTAGCTCTATGCACTCAGTCTTATTCACAATATCACCACCCCGTAAATCCTCAGTTAACGTTTCAAGGATAGCAAATTTAAAACAATGAGCAGCACCACATTCCACAAAATGTATCACTAAAGCATTAGCCATTTTCTTATTCCTGATATCCCCCACATGCTCCAAAAATACTTTCTTTCAGCATCCTATTTGTTTTGTCAGCATACTAAGAGTCACATGCTTGACACAAAGCCAAGTAAACATTGACACTTTTGCAGCCGGCATAATAAACAATGTCTATATGAAAATTACAGTCAGAATGCCCCATGCTTCTAGTGACAAATATTTACTTGCAGGCTTCACAGGAACGGCATGGAAACATACCTAGCTGACTGGAACAAGACGAAGGTTTATGAAAAGCCCTGCAACACAAAACATGCTTATGTGACTGATTATTGTGAAAAGAAAATTGTGGTTCTGGACCCAGAACTCCATTTAAATGCTGATCTGACATAAGAATATGCCAATTCCTTTTAACAATTTCACACACAGTACCTATCACTTGAATATGTGAACACCATATGTATATTCCTTC
The DNA here is from genome assembly GCF_019279795.1 of Protopterus annectens. Lineage (NCBI taxonomy): Eukaryota > Metazoa > Chordata > Ceratodontiformes > Protopteridae > Protopterus > Protopterus annectens. The sequence goes on along the minus strand of NC_056743.1, from coordinate 547,041,263 downwards.
TCACCTCTCCCATAGAAACAGATTTCTGTGTACTGACAGTAGATGTCACTATTGATGTCATATTTAAATTATGTGTCTGCTATATGTGTTTTTATTGGTTGCTTTTTAGATTTCTGTGTTGATTGGTGCAGCTCTCTTGATAAGGGCTGTGGTCTGTTGTTTTGAATTAAGGTGTGAGCAAATGGTCTTCCACTGAAGCACTTACTTTTTGTTACTAAAATTCTTGTTTTATTTTTACTTGTTTTTATTATCCTGTGCTTTGCTGCATGTTGCTCTGGTGGTCAAAGTCTTCTTGGTCCCTGTCATTACTAATGCATGACATTTGTGAAGTAGATCTTGGCTGCCATCTCAATCATAGATTATCTATATGGTCCTTGAGTAGTGTACTTAACCCTCCCCTGTAATGCAAATTCTTCTTCATTCCTTACTTTGTAGCCCCTGCCATTTACCCTGTCCCTTTTGGAATTCTAGAAATTAATGTATGACCTGAGTCATGTGTAATTTGTTCCCTTTTATGTCGGGAATTGCATATTTGGTATATTCAACCTAAGTGACATGAACTCGAGAACTGTTTTAGTCCTTAAGATGTCCCTGAGGGCCTATTTATTTAACCTAACCTTTCAATAATGGCAGTTTTAATATAATTAAGCTTTACCTATCACAGTTTATGGTTTGTATGTATTGCTTTTCTTTGTACATGCATTGCCTTAATTACATAAATAAAGTGGGAACTAAAAGTGAAATGGGTTTAGTCCTTTAATGTGTTGCAACACATTTGTAATACTGGAAAATATATATGTGAGAGTGTTTCACTCTCATCTTCTTTAACAAAGGAACTTTGTTGGTGAATTGGTGATACCCCAACTTACTTAAAGATGTACACACTGTGTGTGTGTGTGTGTGTGTGTGTGTGTGTGTGTGTGTGTGTGCGTGTGTGTGTGTGTGTGTGTGTGTGTGTGTGTGTGTGTGTGTCTGTGTGTCTTTAAGCATGCGTCCCCTTTGTCTGTCTTCTTCTATCAGGTTAAAGGATTCACGCAATGCTTTATACCAGCATATAACACTTTTTCCTGATCATTCTTTTTCTTTTAAGGTGATATATATTGTAAGAATGAACAAAAGAGGGGGAGATGTAGTAAACAAAACTGAATGCACTGAAGTAAAATGGATCATAGAGCTAGCAGCAGACACCCCACCAGCGTTAAATAGCTCTATTCCTTTAAAACCTGCACTAAAACAGAGACTGGCTAAACAATGTTTGTGATTTGTAGATTTGTATTTGATTGATGAGCCCTTAATTGAGCCTTTGTTGTTATTTAAACTTGGTTTTTATGCATGGTTTTATGCCGTTGTCTCAAGAAGGGAAATACCTGAAAGCGCTTACGTCTGTATAATAAAATTACTGGATTATATTGGCCTGTGTGGACCCTGCTCTTTTTGTTTGCTGTTACACATTTTGAACTGTTTGAGCAGACTTCTTAAAAGAAAACTCTAGATATTCGTGGAATATATTTGTGGCAATTGTTATATCCAGAACAGCAAACAATCCTTTACTTTTTCATTATATAGAGAGTCAGATTCAAGTTAACAGTTTCTTGACACATCTCAATAAAATGCAACTAAGCTGCAAGTTGCTGTTATGGCAGAGACAACAGAGGCATAAAATGTCTAATGCCAATACAATAAAGTCAGCCAATAAGTATTCTTCTGAAAGTGCATTCAGTTATGGGAGAGTGGTACACTTTTTGTGAGTCTAAATGGTGGACGTGATTTTTTTTCTAGCCTATAATAAAAAAATCAATCACAGATCTATTAGAGGCTGTCAGCATATTTTGAAATTCTGGAGCATTGAGTAAGTATATATAACTATGTAATGAGAAGGTCTTATCCCATAAAAATCACAGAAGCAGTTTTTTTCCACTTAATGGGCTTTTACAGAAGATGGAGTAGCACCCTCCATCCCCCAAAGAAAAACGAAATTGCATTGTAATCTTATGATGAAAATGTTTAATTGTAAATATTTATGTATAGAAATCACATAATTCAACTATATATCATCACCTAAGTTTAATAGCAATTGCTCCCGTTTCAAAGGTAGACTAATAAAGTAGGCATCATATCTAAACACTACCGCACAATATATTGTGGGGGTTTTTTTACGTTTTTTTTTTTTTTTACTTAAAATGCACTATCTTCAAAGGAGTAAATAACATCTAAGCTTATTCCAGTCACTGAGATTAGACACCATATTATGCATTTTTAGTGTTAATATGTAAGGATTTAATGGGGAAAAGGTCATGTGACTATTGCTGAATCTTGGTATTAGATGACACCAAAATCAAAGGGTACCCAAAATAAGTAATAAATATGTTACAAATCACAGGGTTTCTTAAAGACTGTATGTATAATATTACCAGTATTCAGTATACTGGGAGCATGACAGCAAGGTAGCTATTACAGAAGATTAAATATACTGATATTTTGAAAAATGGTTTTAAAATTCAACAGTAGCAAAATAGAGAGTAGAGGCATCTTACACACAGGAAGGACATTACAATGCAATATTTAAAGTTACTGATTCTACGAAGAAATGGGGATGTTATATGAAACAAAGGTTATTCAAATGATTATAAAGAGTGAAAAAATTGAAAATTTGAAGTGTATATAAAGCAGGGAAAGGTTGTTATCTGAATTTCATGCATTGTGAGAGACTTAAGAAAATAAAAACTATGTTATTGAAAAGGCTTATTTTATATATGGCACATAACAACATAGAATATCAAGAAATGCATATTAGTATATTAACAGTATGGCATGACTGAGTGTGATGATGCTCCACTGGACCACTGGACCAGTAATCAAGGATCCCCAATCCTCACCATTGGCAACAGTGGGAGACGTTCACTGAGCAGACAAGTAGACACACAGAATTTCCAGATGCAGCTCTCTGCATCAAGTACAATTTCCCCTAAGAGCACACAGAGACCATAGTCAGTCCAGGGCTGGTTTCTCATCCTTCCTCCAGATCCCCAATAAGACTCCTCACTGGCATAACTATAGAGTTGAGATTTCATTGCCAAGTCAAGACCCGCAGTACCCTTTCTGTCCAACAGTGCTTCCTGTCCCTGCCCAAGTAGCTGAAAAACACACACTTTGAGGTTTGATGCACATACACACACACACACACACACACACACACACACACACACACACACACACACACACACACACACACACACACACACACACACACACTTGGGAAACGTTTACTAGCTATTCCCCCTTCTGCCCAGACTATAAAGTAATTATTACTGCCACCAGGCACTCCTTATCAGCTACTTTAAGGCTCTTAACAAAATGTGCCAAATCTTACTGTGTAATATTAATATGAACTGAAATGGTAGTTTGACCAAGAGCAAGGCCCACACAGTGTCACCGAATAAATATGCAAGTACTCTCAAAACTTTAATATCTCTACACAGATCATCCACAATGAAAGGTTTAAATATATTTAATAATAAATAATAAAAGAACAAGACAGCACTAAATATATATTCACAGTGACATCAGAGTTCAAAACCATGGGGAATATTTAAAACAACATTGCAGGACAGTCTGAAAAATATCTAAACTAAGCTTTACTATATTTCTGACTGAATCTAAGAGAATTGCTTTAATCTAAGAACTTACTAATAGAGCAAGGCAGATATGGTGAACGGATCTTATAGTTGTTGTCAGGTGCAAGACAGAATGCAAAAATCTCTGTCTCACTAAGAGACTTCTCAAAAATAATATCTCAAATATTACTGCCGGGCTAGCTTACGGAATGACAATTTCTTGTCATCTGACTTCTAGTCCCCAGGCCAAAACCCCCATTGATGAATCTGGCAGTATTTAGCATCTACTTCTAAAAATATACAGACAAGGACTTGTCCTCAGATCTCTGACAGATGCTGGAAGTCATAAAACAATTGCATTCCTTCATGCTTTCAAGACTAGTAATTAGTTCACATTAAAGATAATACAGAGAGTTTCCTAATACAGACATTGTGTCTCTTGCTGCACTGAAAACTGAAAGATAACCATCATTTATGGCCTAATCATAAAGTAATTTAATTTCACTTATATTTCTGAAGTTTGCTGGGCTGAAGTTGATGACCTGTATCCCAGATTTCACTGTTAAAATATATACATTTAAACACTTGCAATAGTGCATGTATATTTCTGTTCTCTTCCAGTAGGCATACCATGCATCAATTTTAAACACAAGTATTTAACAAATACATTTGCAACACACACGTCTATACAAGCAGTATGATATTCACATGTCATACATTTTCAACACAAGCATTCTACATAAATCATTTCAATATTCACCAATGACATATACTTATTTACAGCATTCCAGCTATCTGGGATGGCAGTATTTCCTTTTGTCACTCTGACATTTGATTATTTGAAGGACCTGGTCTTACTTGTCTCCCCTAAGATTTTATCAAGCAAACACATTTCAATTTGTAATTAATGATAAATCTTCAAATGTATTCACTAAATCAACATGTATATGTATCATATCCATACAAAACATCAGGTACTGTAAGAAAATAAAAAAAAAACATTAATTATTTTCAATCCAATGTCAAAACACTTTGGATAACAAGAGCTTTGGAACCAATTACAAACTCACCTTGCTACCGATATTCAATTTCATGCCACCTCAGAAAAAAAGTAACAAAGCTGCCCTGTCATTTAACATAAAAATGCCAAGTAAATACTTGCACATATAAATTCTATGGAAAGCTAGAATGAGCAAAAGCAATTAAGGACACATGAATTTGTAAACTAAATTGAGAGTGCTGGTATAGAATCCTTCAATTCTTCATATCTTCTCTAATGAGCTGTTAGTCAGAATTGATCAGTGCTGTACCCCAGTGTACAAGGTCACATAAGTAAATTAAAAATGAAAAAAAAAAAAACACAGTAAAACCATACTAACTGGAAAAGTTAATAAAATAAAAGACAGCAATAAAACCAAAACTGTTTATTACATTTTTAGCATTATCAATAAGTGCTTTCATCCTTAATACAAAAAGACTTCTACAGACTGAATAGCCCTAATTAAAACCACACTTAAAGGATTAAGTTTAATTAGGTTATGTGACTCAATTTTTGTATTTAAGTTTGGTCTTAATTAGAATTATTCAATCTCCGGGTACGCTGGTTTCCTCTCACATTCTAAAGATATGCATCTGGACTGTTTCTCATGGGCCTCTACTGAAAATAGGCTCTGTCCTAGTCAGACTTTTCCAGTCAAGAAAAGATAAATAAATAAATAAATAAATAAATAAATAACAGAGTTATGAAGTGACTCTTCGTACAAAACTATGTTTATCTAGCAATAATCTTTCTTTTGAATTGATTACTAGAAAAAGGTGCTTGTTTTACGTAACACACGGTCAGGCCATCAATGGAATGAACACTTAGACAAGAAATCTTATGTGACCAGCACCAAATTTAGAGAATAATTTGCCATTTAAAAAAATGAAAAAAGAAAGGAAGTGTCTGAAATAGATATGTTAAGCTTCAAGCTAGAATGGTTCTCATCTCAAATAATTAAATATAAATGAAATGACAAACAGCAAAACAGAAACCAATGTATTTGTTGATTATGAATTGCATTATACTGATCTACATTACAGTATGTATTAATCTTCTGTAAATGCTGGATAATCTTTTATCTCTTAAGTATGTATTCAGTTACCCTTTTATTATTTATGTTATGTGTTTTATAACAGAAGACATTGTGTGCTGTTATTCTCACTATATATTTTGTGATATGAAAACTGTATAAAAGCAAATATGCATATCATGACAAAAAGGGCCAAAAGGTCAGTTCACTGTCACATTTCTAAAAGTACTAAATAATTAAGACTTGTGTATCCAAATTAAGGATTTCAGAAAAGGAGTGTTAAAGTAAATCAGATTTTTATACAAAATGTCTAATAGATTAACTTCTGATTCTGCTATTAATGAGTTGGTTCTGGTCTTAAACTCTTCATTTTCTAACAATGGATGATATACTCTTTGCTCAGTTTTAAACAGTAAAGACTGTGTTCCACTTATGGATGAATCATATTCTTCAATTTCTATGAAAACATTTATGCCAAACTGTTAGAAATAAAATTAATCGATTCAGCAGTTGACTATGTGATTTAGGAACAATGAGAACTCCAACCTGGACAAGTACATTTATTATTTGTCCTTGAATCTATACTACAAGGAATGTGGAAGTTGTTTGTCAGAGCTAGTTTATAAACACGGAACATACACACTGTGTCCCAAAGAAATTTGGATGAAACTAAAGTCTAAATGCTATGTTCTTTTTCTTTTTTTCTTCCCTCTCTCATTTTTTTTTACATTAATAGAGGAATAGATGACATATTGCCGCTTTATTGTATTTGTAGTCATTATAATTGAGTGGCTGACTACATGATTTAATTAAAATTAATACAAAAAGTCTAAATATTATGGTTTATTAACTGATTGATTATGCTAGTATGTTTGGATGAGAAATGTAGCTGGATGCTGCATGATATTATTTCATGAAGGTGTTTGTATATGTGCATGCTTGTTTATGTATCTATGTGTATCACTCACATTTTTTCTTTTTTTTATTCATTTCATACTTAATTTTTCTTTTCTTTTTCAATTAGGGTTTTTATAGGGTAGTCTTATTGGCTGTGAAATACTTTGTCTAGTTGCTTATTCTGGTGGAGGAATGCTGGACATGTTTATTTTCAGTTTCATATCTTTAGATGAACCATGACCGTGTCTGTTAAAAATTTATTTATTTATTTTTTTAAAGAAAACATAACTCACCTGTAGCCATGAGCTTTCTGTAAACTTAAAAACAGTCTTGCATGATTTCTTGCTCTACTGAACATTCCTCCATTCTTTAAACATTTTGGAGAGGTCACGAGCTGTATTCAATTGTGTAGACATTCGCAGCATTATTTCACTGAAGTCTGCAGAAACAGCAAGTTTCACCTGACCTTTGAACTATTGTGTAATCATATAATACCAAAGATAATGTGGTGATCTGTAAGTTTTGTTTGTATTTAATGTGTTTTAAATGTAAAAACGTTAAAAAAATTGCTTGCAAAATGGGGACTGATTATTTATTGAAGAACAATGTATAACTGCTGTTTTTCTCTCTTTGTTTTAATGAAATTGTAAATGATGTGCAAATTGCACATTTAGTCACCGGAATATATTTGAATAGTTCTGTGAATTTCAGCATTTTAAAAGTTTGAATAATTGAAGCAGATACTTGGAAATATTGTTTTAATTGTATATATGCCTTTTTAATATAAAATATACACACATGGGTACATGAATATATATATATATATATATATATATATATATATATATATATAGATATATATATATTATATGATTATTTGTGTTTAGGTACATATATGTGGGCATGACTATGTATTTATAAATATTTCTATATGTATATATATATATATATATAGAGAGAGAGAGAGAGAGAGAGACAGCAAGAGAGAGAGAGAGATACAGATAGATAGATATGAACATTATGTGAATAAACTCATGTAACATTAAGTGTATTTAGTTCATTATAATGCATGTGTATATAGATACTATTAAATAGGTAACAGTTAACCAAATGCAAATGCACAAAAAGGCAAATTTTAATAAAGTTGTATATTACCTTTACTTAACTATTCTATTTATAGCTAGTGGACAACAGACAATAAGAAATTAGAATTATGATTGCCTAACTTTTAGCTGTTACAGAAATTTATTGGAAGTGCATATGGCTTGTTTTAAGAGTTATATGCTGCTTTACAGCTGATTTTTACATATTGTTATATAATACTAGAGCTGGGATATAATTTAATGTGTCATGTTTTTGTCATCTGTAGTGTGTAAGTGTGAATGATATTATATATGGCTACTTTGTTAAAAGCTGATTCAGAGTATGGCATGTATGTTGGTGCAGTATTACAGATTAAAATATATGCAGCTGATTATATAACTATCCCTTTGCATAAATGTATATATTTTAATTGATTGGGGAATGTATTTCTTTTTATTTTTGTTTGGATTTAATCTTTTATTACCTTTTTATTTGATAAATAATATTGTTTAAAGTCAGATACGGTAACAAAGACTGCAATTTGGTTCTGGAAAGTAGATTAACTGTAGTAGACTGTTAACAGGAGATGGGTGCACATCTTAGTGTATATTTACATCATTGGTTTACTCTTAATGGCAACAGTAATAGAGAGTGATTGGGTGGTAAAAATGTTGGTTGAGGTTGGTTTGTATGATTACTTCATTAAACCAGGAATATGTCATGCCATTTTAGAAAATATAAACATTATCATATTTAGTTTGTTAATAGTTAAGTTTGGGATTTTGCCCATAACAAAAAATATTAAAATTAATTATAATTTATATTGTGCAAAACCCTAATATAATTGTTTTAGAGTTTTTTTTTCTTTTTTTTATTAAAAATGTTAACGTATACATGTCTTTCATTGAATGTTAATGGCCTTAATAATCCTATGAAGAGAAGTCATTTAATTACATATATTAAAATTAGTAAAGGTCATATAGTGTTTTTACAAGAGACACAATTCTTAAAAAAATAAAGGATTATTCCATTCTAGCAGATTCATATTACAGTTACAAAAGGAAAGACACTCTTATACTTTGGAAGAAATTATTCACTATGCCTAAAATAATATATTCTTTCTCTGACAAAACATGGTATTTTCTGTTTGATTGTACTTGAAATTAATAAGAAATATTATACGTTTGAAAATGTTTATTGGATTCCTGGAATTGGTACTAAAATAGCAAAACAAATATTTAGACACTATATTTTAATTGTATACTTTCTGAGAGAGATACGACTAAGATAAAAAAAAAAAACTAGAATATTAACTCCTGCTAAACAACTGAAATATTTCATAAGCACAATGAATTTAAAAGATATACACACATATATACATACATATATATTTATATATATATATATATATATATATATATATATATATATATCCGAATATTGCATACACACACATGCACAGACACACAACTCCCCCCGCACACAAATACATAAACCTACACTACAGACAAGCAGGGGGGCTAGCCCCCTGCACCCCACATGTAGGAGGCTGCACCCCCACACCCCCTACTTAAATATTCTAACTCCAATGTCACACTACACAGACACATGAAAACACCACCATACAAGCTACATTCCCCTTGCACACAGACATCATAGTAACCCAACACACTGACACACTCTAAGTCCCCTAAATAAAATCCTTAAACATAAATACTTACCTAAATCTCCACCTATCCATTTATACAGTGCAACACCAGAATTGCTAATTCAAAATCTCCGAACTTCGGGATTTTGAATTTCGTGCTTCTGGTGTTTCGGCATTGTCAGCCTTCGGCTTTATGATCTCGAGATTCTGAAATTCGGTATTTCAGAATTTCGAGATTATAAAGTATTCCTCTATATATATATATATATATATATATATATATATATATATATATATATATATACACACACACACACACACACACATGATAAACTTGAAAATTCCCTTAGTAATATTCATTATTCATTCAGCTTTGATACTCAAATATAAAGTTTTTGCATCCAATAAATTATACTGTAAAACTGAAGCATCAATAATTTTGTGTCTATTGTCTGATCATAATGCTATAACTTTTAATTTTAACATAAAATCTAATGATTCATTTTTCACGTGGAGAATTTCAGCTTATATTGCAGAGATTAAATGCTTTGAGGATTTTTTTAAAATAATTAAATATGTTTATAGTGTTTTAGTTATAATGAAGTTTTTGATGTCATTTTTTTGGAAAGTGTTAAAAGCATACCAATATGGCAGAGTTAATTGGTATTTATGAAAAAAAATGGGAAAAGGAAATAATTGTATTAAAATCTAAAATTGATCAATTAAAATGAAATCTAAAACCTGATAAAATTATACATTTTGAATTGACAGCATTAAACCAAATATATTTAGAAATAATAAAGTCTGAATTAAAACTTGGAAAAAAATAAATTACAAATTGTATTCTATTAACCCAAACAATTTGCATAAACTGTCCATTAGATCTAAAAGATTAAATAATCTACATCACATTAATGAGATTACATATAAAAGTAATAATACTGATAAGAAGGTAACTGATATAAAAGACATTTTGGAAACTTTTCAAAATCATTATGAATTAATACAATTAAATCAATTCTTGAAAATAGTGAAATAATGGATAACTTTTTAAAGAATAATATAAAATATAAATTAACAAAGGAGCAACATATGATATTAGATAAATCAATTTATTTCAAGGAATTTAAAGAACAAATCAAAAATTTAAAAAAATAAAGCTCAGGACTGAATGGCATAATTCTAGAAATATATAAAATAATTACAGATAATATTTTAAAGATTTTATTAAAACCATTTGAAGAGGTTAAAAACAAGCTAAATACTCCTCCCTCTTGGACGTTCTCTTTGATATCTCCTATCTTGAAACAAGAAAAATATTCAAAGATATGCTCTTCTTATTGCCCCAGCACTCTTTTAAATGTTGATTATAAAATATTTATGTCCATATCAGCAAAAAGTTTAACTATGATTTTAAATTTAATTGGTGATGATCAGACATGTTTATTTTAGATAGGAGTATGTAGGATAACATCATTAGACTTATTTTTGATAAATATTGCGCATAAAAACAAGAAAGAACTTTCAATCATAAGCTAAGACCTAGACATAGTAGTTTTTGTTTCCATTAACTGGTCATATATATACAAAAAATCTTAAAGAATATAATTTCTCTATAAGTTTTATAGAACTAATAATGAAGTTATATAGTAATACGTTTTATTTTGTTAAAATCAGTTCCTATTTATCTATTTCATTCAAAGTACTAAAGGGAACAAAAGAAGGTTGCCATTTATCCCCTTTATTGCTTGTATTGTCTATTGAACCCTTTGCTATTTTTATTAGAACTAACACAAAGATAAAAAGGGTTTTCTTTAGAAGATACTTATAGTTCAAAAATCCAGTTGTTTGCTCATAATATTATATTAATAAGTGGTGACAATGACTCTTCATTAAAGCATATTCTTAAGTCAATAAAATACTTTGAAAAATTTTCTGGTTTAAATTTTAATTAAGATAAAATGGAAACTTCATTGATAAAAAAGTTAAAATATATAATGAATTTAAATGGGAAAGTAAACAACGGACATACTTAGGAATCAATATAAAATCTATAAGGCAAGATATTGTACATTTAAATTACAAAACAACACAATATTAAAACTAACTGATAATTGGAACTATTTATTGTGTGTGTGTTTGCTTTGGAGGACAGGGTTCCATTGATAAAAACTATTTTACCAAAATTTTATTTGACATAAAATCATTGATTTTATTACCACCTAAGAAAACTTTTAAATAGCTAAATTCACTTTTACTTAAATTTTTATGGTACACCTAAAAACTAGAATAGCTTTAGATTGGCATATGAAAAGTTGGGAAGACAATGGGAATGGATTTCCTAACATTAAATTATATGCAAAATCAGGCCTTATTAATACAGTGATTCATTGGTCAAATGCTTCTTATACCTCAAAATGGAAATCTTTACATGAAACAATTATAATATCAAATACTGAATATGAGACATATGTATATTTTCTTTAGACAAAATATATTGGGTTGTAAAAGACTTTTGTTTGAATAGCAGACATTTTTCTATATCTATTCCTTGTGTTAACTACATTTTACCTATGTTCAGGAAAATGGTGGATAGTAATTATTTGGATAAACATTATTTTTGATGCTCCCTATAGTTTATACTAATGGTTGCTTAGAAAATTTAAGTAAAATGTTAAACATTAAAAATTATTTAAAATTTTGGTATCAATCTCTAGATGGAACTAAATACATATGGCTGATTTTATTTATGTCACAACTAGCTAACATAAACAATTGGTTAAGTATACACATTCTGAAGGAATTTATTAAAAATAAAATACAAATGGTATAAAATATGAATACAAATTCTTTGCCAAAAATATTAGATTTATTCATTATTTACTACTGGTAAATAAGATTTGTTTATAATCAACCACCATTAATACTATGTTTTTAAGAGCTGATATTTATAGTTTTTGCTATGTCCTATTGGGAGTATTCAACAAAAATTGAACAATTAAATATTCTCAGAAGACAATAAATATTATCTTTGAAATCTATAAATGATACCACCTTGTCACTTTACTGGAAAATTTTCATGGTGAAATATTCATTGTTTTTTAACACCACATAAAATTGCATTGGTTTATAAAAAACAAAATAAAATGCTGGAGCTGTGATGAGCTTTTTGATGTAAAATGATGGTTGCACATGATTATAGAATTAAGGTGGTGGTACAATTCTGGGGAGAATTTAGAAACTTTGCTAAGTCACTGTCTAAGACAGATAATTGTAATACTGCACATTCTTTGATTTTATTCAATGCCCCAATTCCAGATGATGTTTCAAGAACACAAGTTCTTTGGTGAAATTTGACTATTACAAAGAAAGTTATTACAATAACTTAGAAAAGTATCCTCTTATTTTAATGAATTTATCTGCATAGCAAAAACTGTGTGCAATATGGAATTACAAACTATATATAACAAAACACTGAATATTACATATAGACATCTTGGCAAAAACTTAAAGACTTATTCAAAAAGTATTTAATGGCTTTGTTCTATGTTAATGTATATTTTGTTTATGTTCCCTGTATATAGTTCTATTTATGTTGTTTTGTATTGTAAATTTTTTATCTTAAATTTTCTCTGATGCAAATTTCAATAAAAAGTTAAAAAAAACACACATAAGACATCCTGTGTAGAATATTCTATAAGAATTTGAAGTGTACTATTTTTTCTCAGAGAGTAATTGATGCATGGAATACATTACCAAATTACATTAAAGCAAGCACTACTTAAGATACTTTCAAGGACAGCCTGTACATTTATTATGGGAACAGCTATTTTGGTATATTGGCAGGATAGAAGGGCAGTATTGCCCATGCTTGAAATATTTGCATTTATGAGTGTATGTAACACAAAGATCCCTAACTGCACTGATTAAGTTTTACAAAAAATATTATTATTATTATTATTACTATTATTATTTGTATGACTATGATGGAGTACTAGTACTAGATAAGGGCTTTACTTCACTAAAGGAGAAAATAGCTTTAATTACATGAATTCATAAAAATGGCATGAAAACTAACACTTAAAGCTATAAATGAAGATTAACCACAATATTTATAAAATGATCTCAAAGATTTTTTGACTAAATTTGTATACCTAAATTCATTTTATTTAATATGGTATTGACCTGTGTTGCTTTAATCAAGAGATGCCCTGTCAAACAAATTCAGCTTCTTAATACCAATGTTATGAAGGCTAAGAACATAGACTTACCAACTGTTCATGTCATATTGGGTTTATCATTATTATTTGACCTGAAACTCATTAAAGGGTTATCAAGTGCCTGGTTAGATACAAAGACAACTGCTGAATTATTGCTGATTACATCAGTTTTATAATGGACCTTATTTGAGGAAGAAGTCCTAAATACCAGAGACAAAAATGTGCTCAATGAGTATTAAACAAAACCTTCTATTAAAGTGAAGAATCTGACTGTGCTGTCACTCCTTAGCTGAAGTACATAGCCATTTGTGTCTTGTGGATTTTCAACAAGCAAGTTATTTTCTGGAGTAAAAAATGGCAAACAGAATGAATATATCAATGAATTATCAAAAATCATGGAAATTTTTCAGACCATGTATTATAGCATACGGAATTCCTAAATGGTTAGTCCTGGGATTTATCTCTCTTTTATAGAATATTAATTTCAAGTATGCTATCCTTGCCCTATCTGATTTTAAATTCCAGGTTGAGTATGAAGTGTCTGAATTTCTCTCTTTTTATAAATCCAATCTCATCAAAGCCATCATGCTTTTTATGCTCTTAACATATTGGAAGGAAGTCAAAGTTGTCCACAGAAATCAGTGTTTTACCCTATATAATCCATGAAAATACATAGATACATAAAAATTACATATCTAAGTAAAATTTATGGGCATTTAAAGACTTGAATAAAAACTAATGTCAACAAAAGTGCATTGTTTCACACTGATAAATCTACCTAAATACTTATAAACTACTGGAGGAAACAGATTAGGAAAAGTAAAATCTTGGCTTTTCATTTTTTTATTTTCATAAAATTATAGATTTTTTTTTTATTATTCCAAAATATTTGTTTCACATATCTCTGCATGTCATAACTATAAGATAGGCTTCTGGCATACTTCTTATTCATAATAATGCTATTAGACATCATAACCTAATGCTTAGTATTGTGTATACACTAATAATGATATTAAAAGACTGTGACCCTTTCAGAGATATTAGGAAATTGAGTGGAATGTCTCATCATTCATACATGAAAAGTATTCAGAGATTATAACTGTGTAGTTTCAGGAAACAAGAGATAAAGAGGTGATCTAATACTGATGCAAATTGACATTCATAGCACAGCTTTTAGACCATTATATGATAAGAATACTTCTAAAGTGAGATGCAGACAATGGTACTATAATTGCCTCTATGACACATACAAATATATGGTTCACGTACACAAGTTGTAATGTTCTAAAATGTTAAAAAGCATATATTACACAATAAACAAATTGTGGTATCAGTACTGAATATGTTTATTAAAGCATATGGACAACAATGCAAAACAATTCATTATTTCAAGAGGTGGTAATCAGAACAAACGGGCACTGTGGTGCGGTAGTCACGGACCTCAGGGTTAGGGCTTGAGTTAAGGATAGTGACTAGCCCTACTAGGTATCCACTATCCTTAACCCAAGCCCTAACCCTAAGGTCTGTGACTACCGCACCACAGTGGAGGAAATAGGTCCGTGACTACTGCACTGTGGAGGACATACAGTTTCATCCACTGTGGTGCGGCAGTCATGGACAATAGGGTTAGGGCTTGAGTTAAAGACAGTGGATAGCCCTACTAGGTATCCACTATCCTTAACCCAAGCCCTAACCCTAAGGTCTGTGACTACCTCATCACAGTGGAGGACATAGGTCCATGACTACTGCACCATGGAGGACATACAATTTCCTCTACTGTGGTGCAGTAGTCATGGACCATAGGGCTTGGGTTAAGGATAGTAGATAGCCCTACTAGCTATCCACTATCCTTAACCCAAACTCTAACCCTAAGGTCCATAATCATTTGCTCAAGTGGTGTTCGCGAAAGTGCACTTTTGGTGAAGTGCACTTTCTCGTTAGTGAGCATCTACTACTGGATTTCGAAATAGTGTAATTTCGATCTCTGTTAGTAGACCCATATATATATATATATATATATATATATATATATATATATATATATATATATATGTGTGTGTGTGTGTGTGTGTGTGTGTGTGTGTGTGTGTGTATATATGGGTCACCTTCATTTGCCTGACAGTTCATTTGCTTGACAGAAATTTCAGGCAGCCAAATTGCCTGACAATTCATTTGCCCGACAGTTAATTTCCCCAACAATTAGAAAATGGCAAGTAAAAGGAATATGTCCTATTCCCCACTGTAGTGCGATGCTGGAGTTAAAATATATAGTTAGGGGGTGTGTGGGGGCAAAGCCCCCCCCACCTACTTTGGTTTTAGTGAACAATAAAAAAACAAACTGGACAATATAAAAACAAAATAGGTGGGAGGCTGTGCCCTCCACTCCCCTCCTAACTATATATTCTAACTCCAGGATCACACTACAGTGGGGATAAGGACATACACCTTTTACTTGCCTTTTTCTAATTGTCAGGGAAATGAGTTGGGCAAATTAACTGTCGGGAAAATGAACTCTCAGGCAATCAGGCTGCCTGAAATTTCTGTCGGGCAAATGAACTTTACGTGAAATGAAGGTGACCTATACACACATATATATATATATATATATATATATATATATATATATATATATATATATATATATATATTGTGCATGGCTGACTGTCTATAACCCCCAAGTATTTGGCTTAAACAGAACATGCCTAAAGTGATGGCCTTTTTTCTGCAAATAAGGTCAATTGCTTAATTAAAAAAAAGTTATTTCTGAATAGCACTGCAACAGATATTTAATATTTTAGGCATATCTCAGATATTCAAATTTTACAGAAAATGAAGGTCTACTACCTAAGTAGTTTTTATTATATATTTCTGTTTTTCCAGTGGCTTTGTGGCCACTTCAGATAAATGAACACAAAGTACAATGTAGTGGTGCTCTTGAATGCAAACAAAGGAAAGGTTCAGTTTGTCCTTCACTGGCTCCATTACACAGACAATAATCTGGAAAGATTGTGAAAACATAAAGGACAATGAGTGCCATAGTTCCTAGTTAAATCAGTACAATTGTAAAACTGACTTTATTTGAATGAGAATACACTGCATCTTTATTTTGTCAAGTCAGTTTGTTGGTTATAATAGCTTCTGTACTAAATTACTGCAGCAACTAACTGCAAGTATGAACCAAACAACTTTCAAACTGTATTTATGCTCTTTACCTAGCATAACATTTCCGTTTATGCATGGTGTCCAAAATAAATGCTATAATGTGTTTTGAAAGTTGTATATTTGCATTAAGGGGTCACACTGCTTGGTATGCGTTAGCCTTTAAAATGTGATTAAATTAATGGTCCTACACATATTGCAAATCAAATTTCCTGCAGAGTAATGAAAAACACATTAATATATGACAATAATGCTGTTTGTGCACACAAGCTTAAACGTGTGGGCTTGACTCCACAGCTTAAATCATTTGAAAGCACATTAGGACATCATCGCTTCAAACGTACGTTCATTTAATGAAAAAAGAAGACATCCACTGTACTAAAGTAAAAATCCAAACAAGCATATTTAATAATGAATAAGTGAATGCATATATGTGCCTTA
>NC_056743.1:546826629-547016629 GCF_019279795.1 Protopterus annectens | reverse complement strand
CCCTGGGAGACTTTCTAGGAAGTACAACAATATTAACAGTAATAATATTAACAGCTAAAGAACCAACATCAGGCAAGGTTTTAGATATAACAGGGGATACAGGAGAAGTTGTAACCGGGCCAGCAGACCTCATCGGGATTTCCCAAGGGAAAATCATTACACAGAACCAGACAGGGGCATAATGCTGGACCACCTGGAGGATGCCTCCACCATCTCTTTCCCTGCCATGTACCAGCAATTCAAAGATGATTCAGGTGAGTGATGCAGTAATAGAAAAATGGATTTAAGAGAGAGGTGATCCTGCATATCAGATGGAATAAGGTTTTACATGTTTTGGCTCCACACAGCTAGCAGTCAGCTGTTGTCAGATCTTCTCCTCATCCAACAGGTTCCCCAGACCTAACTTTGCCCTCCCCTCAGATGATTTCTGACCCATGCCTAGGGCAAGTGAGGAGATGGACAGATCTGTGTCAGGTTCATGCTGCTGTAGAGGAGTGAATGAACTTAAACCTTTGGGAACACAATAAGAGTGCACAAGGGCAGAGAATTGAGTGCAATGGGTTCTCTGTCATCTTGGGCATGTATTCACATGTGCTTTTGTCTAAGGCCTGCCTTAATCCAGTATAACATCATCTGTGATTCCTCAGCATCCACCTGTGATCAAGGCAAGATGTGTCTGAACATGCATCTCCCACCATCCCAAAACAGGCAATTATTCCAGCCTTGTGGCCTGTGCCAGCAAGCACATCAGTCACTAAGTAAATCCACATTGTCTAGGCTGTACTCAGGGCTTTATACCTCACTGTCCCTCTCAACTGAGACAACATAGATAGGAGACAAGACTGAATATCAAAAGCATAAACAATTCTGAAGTGATAACAGTGGTAGAATTTAGCAGGCTTGTTTGATGTGTATATAAATATTTGATGATGCATGGAGGAGGAGAAGCAGAAAATCTATATCAACAATAAGAAACAATTAGCACCTTTACAGAGCAGCTGGAGGTTTTTGAAAAAGAAGTATTTTTTTCTTTGTTTAACCGATCCTTTGTTGGCTGGTTACACCCACTACAATAGTGACCTCATTTTAAGACCTGAGGTGGTATTTATACTACTAGGAGAAACTGGGCCTAGTCATTAGGTAACTTCTCCTACTTATTGTTGCAAGTGGGACCTGTTTTGAATGAGCACTTCATGTTTCTATTCCAGGCACAACGGCAGCCCAAAGGAACAGAAAGGCAGATCAAGACGACAATGTAGTGGTGAGAAAAATGGAGGAGAAAGTCAATATCAGGGCAAGAAAGTGCATGAAAGATTCTGAGGAGATATTTCAAAAAAAACCCCAAAACCTGTTTGATGGGGATGAGTCAGCAAATGGTGGGTGTATAATTACAGCCCCCCCCCCCAGTCGGGAGGGATGCAGGATGATTTACTTAAAACATGGTGATACAAAGTGAGCCAGGAAATGAAGGAGATGTTTCTTGGGGGGGGATATTATGGAGAAAATGCAAAAGGAGGATCAGAGAAAACTCTAAAAAATAGTGGTAAGAAGGAAAAGAAAACACATGCAGGAAAGTGAAGGAAGGCAAAAGGAGAGTAGCAGAAAAAAGGCAGAAGAAAATAAAAAAAATGGAAGTTTGTGGTAATGATTCAACATAAAGAAGACAAAGAAATGGACAGGTATGACATGCTAAAATGTAATAGCTCTTTTTGGTCTAAAAGCACATAAGGTAAGAGTATTGTCCTTATTAACAAAGAGACATTTTGCGACATTGTATTTGAAACTGTAAAATTTTCTTAGAGAATATGAAAGAAAAAAAAATAATGCATCCAATGGAATCTATGTGATAAAAGCAATGAAGAGAGAAACAAATCAGAGCATCCATGTACAATTTTGAACAGAGGTGCAAAGAGGAACTTTGAAAGGACATTTGAAAAATGTATGTAAACAAAGTACTGGGCATTGCAAAAGTCTATGATAAAAGAGGTTTATATACTAAAGAACTGGGTGTTCATATCCATGCAATTTTTTTATTCACAGCGACTAACCTCTTACACGAAAAGGTTTGAAAATAGAAACAGTAACATCTTTGCAGATACTCTGTATATAAGCTGCACCTATAGGTTTGATAAGAGAAACTAACATATTTGTATATATTTCTGAATATAAACTGTATTCTTCATAGGCTTGAAATGTGAGACTGTAAATTGTATGTTAATATAATATGTTTGTGCATATATTGTAATCCTTTATATATATATATATTGTAACAGCTATATATATATAAATATATATATACATATATATTATATATATATATATATATATATATATATATAAATCATTCCATATAAATGTATATAAAGCATATATTTATATATATATATATATATATATAAATATATATATAAACAGCATATATATATTATATGTATATATATATATATATATATATATATATAAATGTATATATAAATATATATATATATATATATATATATATATATATATATATATATATATATATATTAGAAATATAAAAATACATGTAAAATATAAAATGCAGATGTTGATGAAAAAACAGTGACATTTCAAACATGTGTGTGAGAACCTATACTATTGTATTGTGCCAAGCAAAAGCAATGGCCCGTACAAAGCTAAAATTCAAGAAAGCATTTTATATCTATCTAATAATCCAATCACTCTCCTTACTTTCAGTGTGATTCCTTAAATCACCTCGTCTCTTATTCGGGATTACAACCTCCAGAGCCCTAAACAGGAGTGTATGTGTATGATCATTGACACTAACATGCTTGGCTAACGCCATATATTGACAATTCCATTGAATTTAGACATCATGATACAGGAAGTATCTTTGTAACTACTGCTACTGCTGATTGTATGACCAGCAATGTGATATACCTTGCAGTATGCCAGGCCTGCACTAGTTTTTATGTGGGCAAGACGAACCGTAAATTCAGGGACAGAATAAGAAAACATGTATACCACATTAGGAAAGGATCGGCCCATAATGCATTAGCCAAGCATGTTAGTGTCAATGATCATACACATACATTCCTGTTTAGGGCTCTGGAGGTTGTAATCCCGAATAAGAGAGGAGGTGATTTAAGGAATCACACTGAAAGTAAGGAGAGTGATTGGATTATTAGATTGAGGGCTGATTATGGATCAGGCCTGAATGAGAGAGCATCTATTAAACCTAGGCTAAGGAGACGTAGGCATATTAAGTAGATTTCCTATATGACATTACAGTTTTGTTCATCACAGTAATCAGGTATAATACAATAGATAGGGTTCTCACACACATGTACACTCTGCACATATACTTGTATGTTGTTCCAATATGCATTTTATATGTTTACATGTATTTTTATATTTCTTATATTTCTTATATCCTTATGTGTATCTTAGAGGCTACATACATATATATATATATATATATATCTTTTATTCTTATATTTTATCTTTACATTTCCCTTTTAAATATGTAATTGATGTTGCTGCTGCTTTATTGACTTGTTTATATAATGTGAGATTTGGTTTTATTTTTGTTGAATTGACCTGAAGAAGCTATACTTAGCGAAAGCGCTTGTCATTTGTCCATTGGAATAAAGATTTATACATACTACAGGACACGGTGGTTTTCATTTGGAATACTTGGATTTCTAAGCATTTTATATTGGCTCTGAATTTTTTTCAATACTTGTCCAGCTTCGTTCACATCCATTTGCTGCTATATTTATTTATTTTACTTTGGATAAGGAGCATTTACCTGCCTGTGTCCTCTATTTCCATTGATTAACATTTATCTGATTGTAAGTTTGGAGCTTTTCTCCCCGGGCCTCTGCTTAAAATGGGCATATATCCAGCTAGACTATCCCGGTCAACAAATGTAAAATAAATAAATGTTAATATTGTATTAAAAATAAAAAGAGAAAAATATATACATATACCAAGCCTGATAAATGGGGATGGGAATATGGGTGTTGTAAAATAATGGAGACAACCAAAAACATGAATTTTTTTTTTTTTTTTTTTTTTTTTTTGCAGAAAAGCACATTTGATGACTAATTATAATAGAAGAAAATGTTATATTACGGGGCAATGGGACATGATGCAAAAATGTCAATTGAAATGTTATAAACTTATGAAAAATTGGTATTTATGCATGGATTGCAAATATGAAAATAGGAGTAAGGAAGAAGAAAAAAATAAGCGGAAAATGAACATAGAGAAGACATAGTAGAAATATAAGAAAAAATAGATGATAAAAATTATAATGAGGACATAGAAGAAGGTTCCAAAGATACAAATTGAGAGATAGCTAAAAGAAAAAATAATAATTCTATTGGTAAAGGGTTAAAAGACAGACAACAAAAATTTAAAGGGACAAGAAGGAAAGAAAAAATAAAGAAAATTGATATAAATGATTATTTATTGCTAAAGGTTGGGGTTGGTATAATGGTTAAGGTGTTTGACACCCAGACACAAGGTACAGTGTTTGATTCTCAGCATTGGGAAGGAAATTGACTAGGCTCATAATTATCCATTAAGGCAGCTAGCCTAATTAGCTATGGACTTATGAAGCCATGCATCTAAGGAAAAAGGAAAATTGAATTTTTAGAGTGCTTTGTATTGTATTAAGAATATAATAAAAAAATAAGGATTGTGGAGTGATGTAATACATGTGATGTAGCTGTAACTATATTAGAAGACACAAGAGTTTTAACTAATGGAGAAAGATTACAAACAGACAAACTATGGGGAAGAAATATAATTTGTAAATTGGGAAATGAAAGATGTTCTGGAATAGCCATATGCTGTAGAACTATAATAACAATATTAGATGCAACCTTAGTAAAAATGGGAATATTAACCATTGTAGATTTAAAATGGAAAGAACAAGTATACAGAATTAATATATGCTTTTACTAACTGTAAAGAAAAAAGGTTAAAGAATCAAATGTTTTACTATTCAGTGATAAATATGAATATTATAATAACAGGAGACTAACTATGACTATGATTTAAAAGGCAAGAGTAAAAAGAAAGGAAAGAAATATGTTAAAATTTAAATGATATGGCAAGTTAAACCTTTGGGGCAAAAATTTATGGACCTACAAAGGGGTATGTATAGAACTGAAATAGATTATTTTATAATATCAGAAGGTAGTTGAACAGGATTTTCTGATCACCTTGCAATATGGCTAGAGATTAAAGAAAATAAGGAATAGAAAAAAAGTAAAAGAATAAAAAGGATAAATGAAAAGCATGGAATGAAGAAGAAAAGAGATTAAAATACAGTTATGGTAAGATCATATTACTATGAGAACAATTTATACAAATTGGGCTGAGTGGTGGATATTTAAGGAAAAATAGAAAAAAGTTTTTACAGTGGCAAGATGATGTGAGAAAAGTAGAGAAAGTGAAATGTAAAAGAACATAACAATGCATTAGAAGATTTAGAACATAATGACAGAAAGTACTTTGACAAAGAAAAATAATTATATGAAAGAAACCAAGAAAAAAATACAAGAATTGTTATTTAAGCAAAGATGTTTTTTTTTTAAAAAAGGAAAAAAAATATCAAGTTCTTAAGCAGATTAGTACAAAAAGATGGCAGTGTACTTTATTTATTTATTTATTTTACATTTGTTAACCGGGGGTGCCTGAGTCGAAAAAGCCCTTTTTCAGCAGAGGCCCGGGGAGAAAAGCTCCACATAGAAAAATTACAGATACATTTAGTTATTTAGACATGATCAGTATGCACACAAATTACAGAAGACATGTTTTTACAGTGGTATGTGGCACATCAACAGTTACAGTGAAGAGAACAAACGAAAACATATTAATTTAAAAATAAAGGTAATTAATAGATTTGTGGTGTACAACTGAAATTTTGAACATAGGTATAATACATACATAGTACACAGGTACAGCACATACATTGTAGATTAGCCAGTGTTTGTGAGTAAGACTGAAAACTATTATCAAGTACTGTAGGTTTAGTATGTGTACCTTATCCGGTTTCACTAGCCTGGGGAGCAGTCATGGCACTGCCAACTTTGCTTGAGATGTTGCCTGATGAGGTCTTTAAAGGAGGCTTTGGATGATGGGTTTTGTATGCTAGTGGGGACAGAGTTCCATTTTTTAGCCACTGAACTACTATATAGTGCATCTCCAAAGCTATTGTAGCTGTTGGTGACTTCTAGTAGTAGTTTGCTTGATGATTTAAGAGGCCTTTTGGCTGAGTGATGTTGTACTAGGTTTTTGAGGGCAGGACACTTATTGGGGAGGTAACAGATCGAATGACAGAGGCAGAGCTGATTGTAGGTTAGGAGGCTGGGCAGTTCAAGCCAGTGGAGCTGTCTCAAAGCAGTACTGTGATGAGTTCTATATGAGTAATTTGCAGCAAAGCGAGCAATTCTGTAATAGCAGGCTTCCATTTTGCTTAGTTCAGTTTTTTTGAGATTAGTCAGAATGGGAGATGCATAGAGTAGTGTGGATAGAAGTTGGGAGTGAGCAATGGCTGATCTTGTGTTGTTGGTAAGAAATAGCTTGATATGGTAGAGTGATCCCAGTTTGGCATGTACTTTTTTAATAGTTAAGCTGAGATTACTATCAAATTTTAGGTGGGAGTCTATGATTATTCCCAGTAGATTAGCCTGTGCCACTGCAGTGGTTTGAATAGCATTTGTGGAGTAGATAGTGAATTGACTGTTATCAGTGTTTTTGTTAGAACTGGTTATAATCATAAGCTGAGTTTTCTTTGGACTGAGGATAAGTTGGGCTTTGGCAAGGTTGTCTTCAACATCAGAGAATGCTAGTTGAGTTGTTTGCAGGAGGGCGGGAATGTTTTGTGCAGCACAGATTAAGGCAGTGTCATCTGCATACTGAATGATACATGCATGCTGTGTGGAGGTATGGAAGTCATTTGTGAAGACTGTGAATAGTAGTGGTCCTAAGATAGAACCCTGGGGGACTCCTGTAGTTATGGGCAGCTGAGGAGAGAGATAATTTTCCCATTTCACAGCTTGGTACCTGTCAGTTAAGTAGCTTTGGAACCAGGTAAGAGTGGAATTTATAGGTGATATTGATTTTGTTTGTTTAGTAGGATTTGGTGCGAGAGTGTATCAAATGCTTTGTAATAAGATAAATAATAAAAAATGTAAAAAGAAAATATAAAGAACTCAGTAACATATTATGAATAGCTTAGTACAATATGTACAAGAAATGTTTAATGAAAGATGGTAGTTTAAAAAAAAAAACATGGAAAGTAAAAATTTAACAGAAGAGACTAAGGAGTTGGAAAAGGCGATTTTTTTTTTATGAGTTAGACAGAGTATTGTGACAAGTAAATATAGATTCAGCTGCCAGACAGACTAGTATATAATGTATGCAAACTTTAAGGAACTAGTAACAATATATTATTTTTTTTAAAGATATTGAATGAATTGTTAAATTAAGGTTTTATGTATAAAGACTTATGGAGTGTTCTCAAGCTTAGATCGTACAACAATATTTAAAGTTTTAAGACAGTATTTGAATATGGTTGTATGTGTATGTATGTATGTATGTATATTTATTTAGTGATTTATATTAGATAGGTTCATAGGTTCATAGGTTTATACTAGGCTATCTGCCCTAAGGCATTTATAAGCCTAGCCCAAATTTTTGTGGCTTACGCCACCCCTTATATGAAAAAATACTGTGCCCATTAGTTTGTTGTGCCTCTGTCCAGCAGTGACACAGAGATGATTCCCGGGATAAACCTACGATCTCCCATCCACAGGTCAAGATTTCTCTTGAACAGAGCCAGCGAGGTGCTCTGCCTCACATGTATCGGGATTTTATTCCACAGCATAGGGAGTCTCTGAGTGATAAATCTATCCCTCCAGCACGTCCTATTTATATCCGTGCTAAGGTTTAAGTCACTTTCTCTAGTGGTTTTGGTGGATTTGGATTTTTTGAGGTGGAGCATGTCCATTAATTCCGGGTTGGACATGGCCTTGTATGTCAGGCACATGTCACCTCTGAGCAGACAGTATGCAACTGAATAGAGCTGGAGTTTCTTCAATCTGGCAGCATATGACAGATTTTGGAGTCCCTTTATCCTTTTGGTGAGGAACTTTTGGGGTCTCTCCAATTGCTGCAGATGTCGGGTGAGATACATCCTGAATAGGGCATTGTACTCGATCATTGGTCTGATAAGTGAAGAGTACAGGGGAACAATGACCTCACTAGATCTGGATGTGAATCCCTTCATGATCAGGTGGGCAATGCAGAAGGTCTTTCTAACCACTTTAGCAATGTGAGTGTCAAAAGAAAGGCCACTGTCAACCTGGGTCCCCAGGTCCCTGATGACCTCTTCTGTGCTTAGTGGATTGCCACCTATATGGTAGCTTGGGGTTACCTTGTTTTTCCCGAAGGGTATGACTATACATTTTTTGGCGTTTAACTTCAGGCCATGGCTCTGGCACCAGCTATCTGTTTCCGTGAGTCCCTTCTGAAGGATATCCGTGTCCGATGCACTTTCCACTATGGCACCCAGTTTGCAGTCGTCTGCAAACTTTGTCAGCCAAAGTCCTCCCATGTTGGCCTGTACTTCTGAGAAGATAGTAAATATACTAAAGATAGTAAATATATGTATAAACAATAAACATAGGTATCACCTCATGGTTAATTGATTTATAGAAGATGAGTGATTATTGCATATTAATTGGTTATAGAACAGATAAAACTGCCTTGCTTTTTACTGTTTCATAAGGTTCTGAAGAACTCAGGTGAATTGAAAAACTGACAAAAGCACTTAACTTTTATCACAGGATTTTAGATTGCCAGTTTAATAAATCATGGATTATTTTAAATGTCAGTTTTCACATGCCTTGTTGCAACTATCTGGTTATAATAGTTGTTTTTATGAGACTTGATATCATATTTTATTTTGCCAGATTGAAGGAAGGAGACTGTTAGCAACTGTCATTTGGTACATATCAAAGCCTTTTTGCTTTCTTGTTTTTGCTGATATGTTATCCATACTGTTAAGGGTACAATGAAAGACAGGATTACAATAAGAAACAGAAATACATGCTTAAATGTAATACATTCTCAACAACCTGAAAAAATATATACTACTTGAAGCATATGTGACAGACATGTTTTTATATAGTACATGAGAAAGATCTTGTCTGACATTAATTGTATTTATGAACATCTGAGATATCCAAAAACAGTAATGGAAAAGATCAGAGCACATGGTGATAAGAGAATCTTGATGATGTAAGGGAGGTGGAAGGAGGCTATTTACATAATATGCTATCTGTACACACAGATGGTCCTATCAGGTGACTTCCTGCTTTCAATGAATTTTCATAAAGTCAGTCATGGAATACCTTGTCATGTGGCACAACACAGAAGTCATGTGCCATTTGCATTTGTTTAGCCTTTAGTCCTCCAGCTGTATAAACAATCTATTAATAAAGCTCATTGCAGTGAAAGGGCTTTTCTAAAGTCATCAGACTTATGTCCCTTCCTTATTGTGCTCTATGCTATGTTTAACTTATCTCATATCTCTATATGTTTATAGGTCTTGTGACTATATTGCATTTTCAGTCACATTGAGTTGAGTTTACATAATTTAAATGAAGTCTCCTCAGACCACAAGGTCATCATTTCAAGGTTGATTTAGTGATATTTTCTGGTTAAATGACTTGCCCAAAGTCACATACATTCCAAATGTAAACTGAGAAAATCAAACTCAGGGCTGTAAGACTAAGCATATTAGTTGCTCAATATTTTAAGCTTATTGTACTAAACAGGTAGAAAAGGTATATTATAAACATGTATAAATATGCAATTATGTTGTATTTTTATTTTAGTGTGTGTGTGTGTGTGTATGTACGCTTGTGTTTGTACGTGCACATGTGCATGTGTGTGTTTGTGCCTCCGTTTCTGTTTGTCTGTATATTCTGTCTGTTTTAGCCTGAATATTGCTGTAATGGATATTAACTTTTTCTAAGTATACCCATTATGTAGTGAATGCACAATCCTCTGCTGTTTTCTAATCAGCATTACAAGATTATAAAATCCTTACTAGAGTCAAAAACCAAGAACTGGGCAATCACCTTAAGCCAACACTGTAATAAGCTGCTCCTACTGTGCTATGAAGACAAGTAGAAGGGGAGCCCTGGCTTTTGTACAGTGTTCTGTAAAGAAACATTACTGTAGGATTTTACAAGTGGAAATGTAGCTCAACTTGTAGAAATAGGTCCATCAAAACAAATTATGGTTACATATGCATGAAAGCAGAAGTCAGTTTCATAAAAAATCTCTGGTAGGGACAGGAGGAAGGCAAGAGGAAACAAGGAAATCCTGCCAAGAAGTGCATATATAAGAGAGAAGAACTGCAACACTTAAGCATGACTATTGAAAAAGGTATGAATCAGTAGGGACTGCAACAGGTGATGCACCTTCCCGACGAGGCAGAGATGGGAGAAAAGGGTTGATGGCGATGATGATGATGATGATGAAGGAAATGATTCTTCTATATATTTTAAATTGTTAGGTATGTCCTTTTATATTTATTGTTTGTATTTTATCAGAAGAATTACACGGACAGGTTTTACACTTTCTGTGCTTTAAGAAAACATTTTATAGTGATCATTTCATTCAACCTTGGAAATTTATCAGCATTTGAGAACACTTGTCAAAAGACTTCCTCATATTCTAATTTGGTATTAAAATGTCCATTGAAAGTGTTACTTCAATTTCTTAAAAGCAATACAATTAACATGTTTTGCCAGAGCATAAAATGGCTAAATTACATTCACAAATTCTCTGCAAGATATTTTAAGTGGTTTTGATAACGTAAGTAGTTTTATTGTTTCCAGAAAAAAAGACAACTTTCTTACCGAGTTATTCATGTTTAAAAACATGCATAAAGCTGATATCTATTCAGTAAAACTATTTGTTTTCATGGCATCATCAGTATCTTTCAGGTAAACTGTATTTTTTATATATCGTCTGACATTCTTATGAACAACAAATGTTTCTATAATCCTTTGTTTAGAGCATTTAAATGTATTATAAATTTGCTGTCTCTTGCACCATATTCCATATGTGTGTACACAGCTGTCTGCAAGCTTACCTTTTATAAAGTACCGACAGTGATAAATAAATTATACCTGACAGTGGAGTTGTTTACATCTTCGGCATTCAAGAAGGATTTAAAGGCTCTTTAAAGGCACTTGTTGCTGCTCTAAGATTGACCCAGGCTAAGTGAATGCAGACTACAATATACCTCTCAATTCCACAAAAGAAGATGTTTAACATACTGAAATATCCTTTTCTTCTCCTTAACCCTCTGTCTGAATATGACTTTTATTAATTTCCAAAGGTTGGCCTACTGATAAGCAACATTACAACCCTTGAGCTGTAGCCAGTTATAATGGACTTGTAATGCAATCTTCTAGTATTCTTCCAGCTACATTTTTGTATGCTACAGTTTTTATTATTACAGTATGATACTATAGTAAGTTATTTGATGTTTGAAACTCTCATTTCGACCCCGTTCTCTAAATTAACAGGGGAATTAGGTTTTTTATTACTGCAAATCTTTCATTCCGCTGTTGTTTTATTACATTTCTGTCTCAGTAAAATGAATCCCCTGCTGTATTTATTGGGACAAGCTAGTTAACCAATATATATTAATTAGAAAATATTTATTTATTTACATTAATTTTTATTATGTTTTTTTTTATGTTCATTTTTAAATCATTTACTTATACAGAATATTTCATTGTTATATGTTCCTGTTTGTAATAATTTTACATATACTATGCTTTTTCCTGAAACATATATCACATTGTAGAATTAAACATTAATATCTTCAACCAGCAATGATGTTGTGGTAGGAAAATGCACTTCCAAAATATCTCACCCCCCAGAACAAAACTATATAGCATAAATCATTGTTTGAGTTTACTTTACTCTAATAGAGTATATTTGTGCAGAAAGTAAATGAACATTCCTGTATGCTACAGGTACATTTCAAAGGATTCCTATAAAGGCGGAGAAATATGTCACTGGGTCCGCAGCATGTCATAATATTCTGACAGAGAACCTGGCATTGTGACCTCACTGCCTAAGCAGCCCTTCTGTGCAGAAAAACTACTGAATGGTGGATAAGTTTAAAAAAAAGAATTGTAATGTACTTCCTATTGCTTCATCCTTTTCCCCTTTGCTGTCATAACGTTATTCTAACTAAGTTGAGTACTGTGTTAATTATACTTCCTGTTGCAAGGGGTATTGTACCACTTAATGCACCCATGTTACATGTCAGCTGGTGTGTTCTTTGTATCTTCTAAATATGTTTTTTGTGTAGCTCTTCTCCTCGGGCCTCCAATGAAAATGGACTCTGCTTGGCCCAGTGGACTTTCCCGGTAAACAAATCTCAATAAATAAATAAATAATGCAACATATTTATATCTTATCCTACCACAGCACAGGTAGGTATGGAACATCAGATTCAAATGGTGTAGTGCCTGGGTCACCGTTCGAAAGGAGGATATCACAGAAGGATGAACAAGCCAAAAGGAGCCATTTTGCATGACATGCAATGTAATGAAACAGCTCCTAAGCAGGAATCATTCTTTACATAATTAAGATGCCTTGAAAAATAAGCAAGCTCACAAGATCATATACTACATTTCGCAGTCTTTGTGGGGGGGGTGCTCACATGCTGGGGTATTACTGTCCAACACAACATGTGTGTATTATTTATGGAACATTACAATGCAAACATTTACTAACACTGGCAAGTGCACCATACAGAGATGGTGAGTGGAAAATGCAGCAGAAATTACATCCAGACCATGAGGGAGGCTTAAAAGTATGGTTCTTGCACATGTTATATCATGAACTGTTTCAAAAACACCGCACACTCCGTAATACAAGAAGTGGAAGGAACGGGCACCAAACACGAAAGACAGGCTCCTTCAAGCCAAAATCAGCAAACCAAGTCCAGCAAAACGAACTTCACCATTGTTTTTGATTAAAACCTTTTATTCCACAGAAAACAGGTTACGTTCGTTTAGACCAATGTCCAAACTTCATCAGACAAACACTGGCTTTCGCGCCAGTACACATTTAAATATAAAACTGTGATGATGTCATCAAAAATAATAGTTTCTTAAAGGGGCGATCATCCTTTCTAAAAACAATATGTTCAAATTCAATAGCGTTTATAAATTATGCCTAAAAATATATATATATATATATATATATATATATATATGTATATTTTACTATTGAAGTTACATCAATTTATTTTATAATGTCAAACCCTTATAAGTAATCAAACATTTCAAATAAATATCTAATGCTAAAATACAATATAATATACTAAAAAAGGAAAAGGTTTTTTATATATATGTTAACTGTAAAACCATCATGTTGTTTTAATACCTATTCCATCATTTTTACAGACAGTATTATATTGTATGAATGCTGTAAAATCTGAATCATAAGAACAACAAAGGACAAAGAAACTTATAAGGGGCTTATATTTTCTTAAATTTCTATAAATAACATGTCTTAATTAACCATCCTATTTAATAACTAATATGTAATGTGACAAGTCTCCACACTTATGATCTTATTTAAACCTACAGTTGTACTAGGTGTTTTAAGTACCTTTGAACATTCATATGTATCCCTTGGTATCCAATGTACTTAAGTTTCTATAAGTTTCTTTGTCCTTTGTTGTTCTTATGATTCAGATTTTACAGCATTCATACAATATAATACTGTCTGTAAAAATGATGGAATAGGTATTAAAACAACATGATGGTTTTACAGTTAACATATATATAAAAAACCTTTTCCTTTTTTAGTATATTATATTGTATTTTAGCATTAGATATTTATTTGAAATGTTTGATTACTTATAAGGGTTTGACATTATAAAATAAATTGATGTAACTTCAATAGTAAAATATACATATATATATATTTTTTAGGCATAATTTATAAACGCTATTGAATTTGAACATATTGTTTTTAGAAAGGATGATCGCCCCTTTAAGAAACTATTATTTTTGATGACATCATCACAGTTTTATATTTAAATGTGTACTGGCGCGAAAGCCAGTGTTTGTCTGATGAAGTTTGGACATTGGTCTAAACGAACGTAACTTGTTTTCTGTGGAATAAAAGGTTTTAATCAAAAACATTGGCGAAGTTCGTTTTGCTGGACTTGGTTTGCTGATTTTGGCTTGAAGGAGCCTGTCTTTCGTGTTTGGTGCCTGTTCCTTCCACTTCTTGTATTACATGTTATATCATGGCAGCCATATATAATGCTACCCCTATATGAGTGTTTGAATGGAAAACACTATGCATCATATTTCTGTCCTTAGTAAATCACTAACTCTGACTAAAAAATAATAAAATGTCTGCTTTCATAGGTCCTGAGAGTTTGGATGCCCCCCCCCCATCATCTTCATCTGTTAGATAGCTTTTATTAGTATATCAGGATTACAACTTGATTTTAATTCATTTTACTCATTGCATTGTATACCTCATATTATACAATGAAAGATCTTTATTATTCAAATATATGCAAGCTGATTAGTTATTATAAATCCAACATTAGCCACAATAATGAATTTGATAGTCATGCCACAGTGATACTTAATTTTATAGCACAGTTACTGAACTCATGAATAGCACTGTCTGAAATTACAACATGAAGACAGCGAGCAAAAAAAGAAGGAAAAATTTAAGAAAGAAAGAAAGAAAGAAAAAGAAAGACATCAAACCATACATTATAGTATGCTATTAAGAGTGCTAGCTGCCAAACAAAACTCCATACTGTAAGTATTGCACTGTACAAGCAAATTGGGCTTACTAAAACTGATTTGATTAAAAACAAAAATAATGAACTTAGGATGCTAGGAGTGGAAACATCTCCAGTAATATGTACAATGTCATTCACAAAAAAAGAACAGTTGTATGAAGAGCTAGGTTAGGCATGTACTAAGTGTCACCAAGGATCAGTTGAATGATTGGGCAGTACATACTTCAGACATATCGAAAGGAAAGAAGCTGCAGAAGAACATTAAAGTCCATTTATACCACAGCATTATTTAAAAAAATAAGCAATTTATTTTTTTAGTAATGTCATTGTATAATAGCAATAATCCTCTCCTGGATGTATCTATCCTAAGAGTTATCCATGGTTGGCTATATCTGATCACTTGGGTTTCACACTCATGATCAGAAACCACACTAAACACGGGTAAATCTTGGGATACCCACACCCAGGAGTGGATTATTACTTAACTATATAAACAGTACCATCTGTAAAGTGCAAACAGAGCTAAAATAAGTACAAAATATGTTGCCAGAATGTCTGTAACATTGGATACAGTATATAAGTCACATGTAACCCTCATTATGTCTGGTCAGCACACAAAAAAAAATGAAAGAAAAAAAGATTAGAAGGCCAGAGGTAAGCAATTGCTATAAGTGGACATTTTAAAATAGGAGGATTGTATATGAAAATTATTCTGCTCTGCATTATCTAACAATCCTGTGGCATCATGTGTGACAGATGGTACCTAGAAAATCTTAATAAACTGACCTGAATTTATGAGCACAAAAAACTGCATTTCCTGTAATGTTTGTGCAGGTAAAGTAAGCTTAACATTATAGCAGCTGTCATTTGAACTATCCTTAAAGGCCTCATGCAGCCCTGGCATTACTGACAATCAGTTATGCACAAAACAGAAGAGAAAATAACTAAACAAGCAGATATGAGCTATTTATGGAGGCAATTCAGCATTCATAGTTAACATCTTTCCTTTGTTCAGAAGCAATTGTTATTCATACAGAGGATTGTCTATGATTATAGCATAAGCCTCTCATGGCTGCCTGATCCTCAGATTAGATAACACTCCCACACATCACAACAGGAAAGAATAAAAGAGTACTTAAGCATCAGGCATAAGCAGGTAACCAAAAGCCTAAATCCTGCATTCCTTAGCAATATTAGTCTGTAATGCTAATGGCTATAACCTAAATCTTGAATAAACAATTGACCTTTAATATGTTTTTATCCATATTTGTTTGATCTGGAAAAATATCACTAGAGCTGCAGTGTTTCTAAATAATATTTCAGAGTTTGCAGCACAACAGAACAACGATTGCATTTCTCCTTAATGAAATAGTTTCTGTCTACTGATTTCTAAACAGAATGACACAACTGAGATACTAACACATCAACATGTTCCCATCTTTAGATTTAGACATTTATATAATGTATTTCAATACTTTTTTATTTTCTTTTTATTATCATGTATATAATCTCGAAATGCCCCCATGCCTTGGTTGATTTTACAAGTAATCTGTGAGTATGGGTCATGTGGATGAAGTGCAGACAGCCACATATTCTACAGCTTTTGTTATTAGAATTAAATCTATATCATACAAGTCATGTAAAGGCAGATATCTCTTTCGTACCAGGATCCATTCACTCACTTATCATGATATGTCAAATTAAAATAAGTAAAAACTCAAACAAAATTTTCTGTAAAATAAAGTTTAGGTTCATCTCAAGCAATTGATGATCTATAATTAGTTATTGTATGAAATCTATCCTAATTGCACAGTCATGCATTCTGAATCAGTTGGAATCATAGACCTCTTTCACTAACATGTTGCTCTAAGGAATGTGGATGTGGAGTTCTCTATATTTATATATATATATATATATATATATATATATATATATATATATATATATATATATATATATAAATATATATTTGTTATTTAGTAAGGAAAACTTAGGACACTTTTTCAGGGGCAAAGTAGTACCACTCCGATGTAATGTGACTCGGGCTAGATAAATCTGATGTTGAAATGATTCAGTCCGAGATAAGTTTAACAGCCTAACATCCTAGCAATCAGACCGTGCCACTTAAGACAATGTTTATCTGCAAGCTCGCCTCAGCTGTCATTCCTTTGGTTTAAGCAGTGCTTTCTCATTTTGTCAGTTTATTGGTACATTTTCAAATCTTGGTTAATTATCATAGGTTACATAAAATCTACAGTACATTTTAAGGTTTAGTCTGTGTCTAACTGGAAATGTTTTCATATTTGATTTGAATATCTGCGAACAGGTTTGAACTATACATTTGATGCAACACCATTTCAGACAAAAATAAGTATGTATAGCACTTCAGCGCAATAGCACACATTGCACTAAATCCAGCAAGTGAGCTGATGAACATCTGACCAGTTGTTAGTTCTATACAAGATATAAACATGCATAGAAAGAAAGAAAGAAAACAGAATGTGATCTACTTTTTCTTTTTCAAATTATAGGGATCAGATAGCATAACAAAGTAACATAACAGAATGACTTTACCACATTTCAGATCTGATAGTTTAGCTAAGTAATTCGTGGTGGGGTGTATGTCTTTTGACTGTTCGCTACTAATGGTGTCAAAGCCATTCGGAAGGGTATAAAACTGAAGTATAAAATGCTCACTAAAGTTCTGATAACTGAAATTCTAAACCTTTCATGACCTAAGGTCAGAAGAAGACTAGAACCTTGTTTAGCAATGTTTGTCATAATCCTTGGTATATGCCATCCATCATAACCAGCATAGGCATCTTAACAGTATCTTAAGATTTTGAAAAATAGCTGAAAACTGCTGAATAAAGATATCATGTAGACATATTTGGCCATCAGAATATTTTTAATATTTGAATCAAACATCTGCTGTCCCATTTTAGAGTTGTGGAGTTCATGTCGGTTTACTAACCATCAGTGGTGGCCACCTTTGCTTTCTCGTTTGATTATATTTCTTCAGTCCCTAGGAACAGGATTCAGGTGTTGTATAGTAGTGGGTTTTGGAAGGTTATTCCTTTTTTTTTTTTTTTTATTGCTGTTACATTGTACATCACTGTCTGGTAGGAATTATAAACTGTATGGAGAATAATGAATTTTAATCATATTGCTAAAGTTAGGAATATGTGCTCAGGTAGACTTCAAAAAAATAGATCTGCTGCATGTAATACAAATTAACATGCTGTGTTACTATATATTTGGCTAGACCCATAACTTGGTCAAGCAGTCATTACTCAGGTACAAGGCATATGTGAAGGATTGCACTTCTATTAGTGCTTAGTGCTTTATCTATTTACTAGTTTGTTATTTTGACATTCATGAGAACATTAGAGAACAGATTTGCACAGCAGGATATAACATGATACTATAGTTAAAAATATATTTTCTAAGACTATAGCTATTTAATCATTTAAGATATATTTTGATGACCATGAAACAAGAAATATATTTTTTCTTTAGCAACAATCACATTCAGTTATAGTATTAATCACTTTGAAGTTTTTTTTTTCCATCTGACCCTTACTGTATTATCATATCGCCAACTTGAGAACATTAACAAAGTCTACCATTTGTAGGATGTATTCTCTGCTACAGCAGTGCTATGATAGATTTGTCAGGTTAATGCACCAAAAAAGAATATTAGATCTAAGGAAATGACACAACATACAAAAGTTAATTAACCGTGGGTAATATGCTGTCACCTCGCTGAGCACATACAGTGACCTACATAAAGCTTTCAGCTATTTATTTCCATTTTTTTCAGTGCAATGCAGCACAAAACTATTAACAATTTTGTCTCTTGCAGCTAGACATTAGTGGTCAGTGGTAAACAGCAGACTATATCTTCATCCTGTCTTGTTTATGAGAATCTATTCTCTCTGGAAAGTGCACTTGTTTATTTGAAACCAAAATTGGCAGCATTTACCAGGTGAGATATCAAATTGCTTTAACGACAGCTCATCTCATGGCAAATGAAGAAATTTAGGGGAGAGGCAATTAATATACAGGAAACGAAAAACAGAACGAAGTGTGCTTTCTTCCTTCCCCGAGAGATGTTATATAGCTTTCAGTCTTTAAACACCACAACCACAGAGAGAATTGCAGCAATAAATAATCATCATTCTTTAATTAAAGGCCTCCAGAAGATGAGCCACTATATTATGCTTCAGTTCTGCAGTAAAGCAACATAATAAAGGACCACTACAAAATGCAGGTGAATGGGATGTTACAAAGTGTTTTGTGCATTTATTTGTTAATACATTTATTTATTTTTGCTCATTCAATGGATCAGCTAGTTAAATGGCAAATAGTCTAAGACTTAAATTTAAATAAGTGCACAACGGGAGAACTCAAAGGAACAGTTTCACAAAACACAATTAGCAAAAACTTGTATTCTAAAACTAACCAAATTTGAAAACCTGGTTTTGGATGATATGGATTTGGTCAGCTGGATGTGAAAAAGCTTTCACATATTCCCTGATAGTGTTTAAAATGTTTTGATTGTTTTAATTTGTGGTATAAAATTGTCAGCTCACCAACCAAAAAATAAATGCTCAGTTAAATAAATAAACATCTTAAAGGAAAACATCATACTTTTCTACTACCAGAAAGTCACTGGCATCCATATTCTGTAAGGTAGATATATTTTTTATATACCGCAGCGGGTCCTTTTTCAGAAAAGTCCCAGTTATGTAATAAAAAAAAAATGCAAAGATTCCACTGCTTTGGCCACCCTATGATTTACAAAATGTTTGTCTATCTAAATTTCTCTAAAACTAGCAGCTTTTCTGAACACTAGCCTTGTAATTATTTCAGACTACACCAATAGGGTATTAAGAAATCTTTGTTTGAACAATACCAAATCCTCTCTGTGTAAGATTGGATTCCCCTTTATTCCCCTTTTAAGTTCCTTACTTAAATCAGTTAATTTGTGGTACGGTACAGTAATCTTTGGGATACTCATTGTTGTCTACAGCTCCTCTAATTTAAATAATCACTTCATCCCTATGACACCACACAAAAGTAATTCTCAATTCAGGGGTCAAGCCCCAGAGGAACTCTACCAGACTTCACTGCCATACACTTGGTCACACAGAACTCAGAGGAATGGCCCAGAATTAAAATTGCCCTTTACTCTTTAAACCAAAACATAATCCATAATTAACAGATCACAAACAACCCTACTTCCAAGATGTGCTACCTAATATAAGGAATGTTGACCTTTAATGGCCACCTCCCCATCCTCTTTATCAATTTAGTTATTCTCTGAATCCCTTCCTATCAGAATGGAATCTGTGCTTACCTCTCTGCTGTAATCTCTAGCCTCTTCAAATCTGCCTTTTCATGTTTTCAAATTGACAGACTGTAACTGGTCTATCAACCTAATACTGAAAAAGCCAGAGCTGATTTCTCAACCCAGACACCTGCTTCCAAATTTTTGCATATGACACTGGGCATAGTAGAATCTCAAATGTCATCCTCAGAACTACCTGCTGACCATGTTCCTTGGATTGGATTTGGACCTGCCTAACCACAACAACACAGCTGACACTGCAAGACTCTCCACTTCAAATTAAACAACTCACTCACTAGAAAAGCAACCAACAATATTGCCCATATGACACATGATGTATGACTGATACTTCAAATAGTCCTTTTCTCTGTATGCAGACCAACGGCCTACCAAATGGCAGCCTTCTGTCAAACTCCAGGCTTTTTAATCTGTCCCAAATCTTAAAGATTCTCAACATCCACCCTAGTTTTGTAACATCCCTCAACCCTACAAAATTAGGTGACAAAATAAGTGCTGAAACGTACACCCTCAACATCCTCACTGCATAACCTACCTTCTTTTTGTGCGCCTTGTACCTCACAACCACCCTTTACAACTGAACCCTATCCTACCTACGCAACTGATCAACAACAGATGTAAAGGCAGCAGCACCAAAAGAGCTTTTACAGCTCTGTTTGGCATAACCTATGACTGCTGCACTAACCAACCCACTAAAAGCTTTCAGTTTTCCACACCCCCTTTAGTACCACCACCAGATGCATCTCTGCTTCAGACACCAAGGCATGAAAACTTATGGAACTGAAAACAAGATAAACTGTCAGCTATTGCATTCAATCAATCCAGAATGTACTTGGTAGAAAAAAGTGAAAATTAATCTTGAGTTCTACTACACCAATTACCTGAACACCTCCTGCAGCAAGATAGACCTAGATAACTTTTTCTTGAGCCCCTGCAATGCAGGCTTTTGGTCAGAGTGCAAAGCCACTTTCTAAAAATGTCATCCATATTGGCAAAAATGAAATGTACTTCCTCCATTCACATATTCACTTTTTTGGCCATACCGCATTAATCCATTTCTTCTTAAAATAGTCAACTATGCCTAGTCCATCTGCTGTATCAGTGTACTTTTGTAAATAAGCAGACAATAGTTATTCTTCTTGGTAAAAGGAAACCATATTAGACAGAGACATGGAAAGATCCAGTTTCAACACTGTCAATACTCACCTTCTTTGGTGCTTACACCTAGGTTCACAGGTTAATAGGTAGTTAATAGGCATGTATGGCAAAATTCCTAATTGCCCCAAAGAACTGTCTGGTTAAGTGACTTGTACAAGGTCACAACAGACAAACAGAGGAGGAAAGATTAAAACCCTGTACCTGGTACAGGACACACTCATTAACAGGTCAGAGCTTTAGTTCTTTTTGCTAACTGACAGATTAAATTATACCTCCTCTCAACATATTAGCCAAGAATTCATTAAAGGTTCTCTTGGGGTCTACTGCTGTACAAACAAAACTGAGTAAGCCTAAGAACTCCAGGATATCTCTGACCTAGTATTTCTCCTGAAAACAGCTCAATTTTATCAGGAAGCATAGACATTTTTTCGACTGACAAGTGAAATAATCACAAATTTGTATCTACTTCTAGCCATAAAATGTCTAAAACATGGCTTTACCTTTCTACCTTCTTTTTAGCTAATGGGAACTCATCCCCCAACACAACTCAGAGAAACAACACATGATATTTCTTGTAGCCTTCAAGCCTTCCTCAACCAAAAGGACGTCATCCAAGTAATAGACTGTCCTCTGTCCAGAGACAAGCTTCTGCCACATCCAGAGTAGGACCATGCTCAAAATTTCAAAAGTAGACATCCACTCCACACCTATTGGCATAGCTTTATCAAAATAAAATTTGCTATCCTAACACATTGATAACCAGATCCTACATCAGATTGGATGGTAGAAGATTTTATAGAAAGAAAACAAGTATCATTAGTCTATCATTGTCAGTCTATATTCAGTTTGGACAAAATAAATTTGTGTAAGGTATACCTTTGGCCCAAGCTTCTGTAAACTCCATCATTGGTAGAGCCAAGCAAAATCTCTGTTTGTATGCCAAACAACTTTTTTACTTCCTTGTACGAGTCTCATTTTTATGGAGGGACGTGACATACAAAGAATTCAGCATCATAACTCTACTATCTCATTTTATTCATACGTTTGGAGCTGTGAATTAGTGAGAGTTTGGCACAGCCAATTAGATTTTAGTTTCTGGTTTCTAACTTCCTAAACAATAAGAAAGAAGCAAGATATCCACTGTATTCAATCTAGTGCATTTTATAACCATCTCTGTCAGAACGTTTGAATCCTTCAACATTTTTTAAATTACAGGAGCAAACTGCAAGGCTGTTTGTCCAGCTTCTTCTCTTGTATGGAGAATGTACAGTGTACAGCTTCATAGTTAGATCCTTACTGTTGTCTAAGAGAAACACTTTGAGAAAAAGCAAAAGTATAATATGTTGTAATTTTTGCTAGGGGTAGAGAACACAAATCCTGTGCTAGCAGCATGAACTTGTTACCAATATCAGTACAAATGTAGCCTTCAATTAAATTTATTTAAAAAATTCAGATATTTTATGATTCTTTGACTATTCATTGAGAGTGATACTTGTAAAATCCATCAGCAAAACAGATTTTTTTTTCTGTATTCGAAAAACGTTTTTAATTGCTGAAAAAATTAGAAAAGAAAATTGTTTTATCTATGTTGATGACACATATATTGCCTGGTGTCTATGGTTCATGATGACTGCCCATCTTCATCAATGCCCAACCGCACTTGAATTCAGCCTTCAGGATCTTTTGCTAATGCTCATCTGCCTTTGTATTTGTAGCTTTCCATTTTTTATCCTGATTCATCTCAAATAAAAATAAGGAATCTTCCTTGAAAACCTGTCTTAAGTTTGAAGCCCCAAAGTATCCCATCTACTTAGTAGGCTTCTTGGTATTCAGATGGATATCTCCATACTGAAGGTGGCTGAAGTGGCTGTCTAAAAATCTAATCATGGCATGTTAGTTGAGGGGGATTACTCAACTGGCCTTTTTCCCTGTAACACATCAAAACTAGTGTACCTCAAATCCCATGACAATAGATACATCTGGAAACCTTTTAACATGCGATTGGAAATTAGTATTAAAGGGATAGTGGTACTTCTGTAGATATACAGATATAGGGATCCCTATCAGATGCACAAGTTGCAGTATGTCAAACACTATAAGGACGAGACCATATAACCAAAGTTTTGCAACCTCAAACACTTTGTATTGACATCGTCATACAGTGCAGCACTCAGGATTTCCCGTTTTCCTCACAGTAGTGCAATCTCAATGTTTGTATATTTAAGTAGCAAGGGGTGTGGGGGTAACTTCAAGGTAAGTTGTTTTATTTAATTTTTGTGCTTTTACTTTTTTTTCCGAGGTTTCAAAACTTTGGTCATATGGTCTCGACCATATGCTCTTTGGCATTCTGCAACTCGAGCATCTGATAGGGATCCAGATATAGATATACACTTATATTGTCCTGTTTGTAGTACCCCAGCAGGACTTTACCTTTACATCTATATGGAAAAGGATTCTAAGATTTACTTGAAGAAACAGGGGTTAAATTTAATTATGTTTCAGTTGAATTTGATGAAAATGTCCAGATGGTTTCTATCTTTTGTTACAATGGCTGAATTTCACATTATTTCTGAAGTCATAATGTTGCTGTGTGTCCTCTGCTGTAGGTTAGAAGCAATCTTCATATCATAGCCAAATACATGTGTGTTATTAAAACTGATAGCTTCGTGCCAAGGAATATACACGTAAAACAGAAATCGGTGTGAAGTACTAAGGTGTAATACATATAGCTAATACTGCATGTTCAGGAGACCTTACTTTATTTAATACTGTTACAGGGTTAATTTAATTCTACGTATCTCTGCCATTACTGGACTCATTTCAATCTAGGTACTAATTGTAATAGAAGGTTCATTTCAGCCTGACATTTTTTATGCCTGATTTAATGTTTGGATGATGTCCAAGTCGACAGGATTATCAACTAATTAGATTTCTAGAATTTCTTAGAACATTTAATAGTATACTCAGTCAAAGACTTAAGTGGATGCTTTTCTACATTTCTTTATACATGTTTATCAATTAAAAGAACAAAATTATTGTAATTATCTGTCACTATATTTCTCAATACACAGAAAAGACAAACACACTCAGTTGCATTGTACCTTTATTTCTGTGTGTGTGTCTATGCACAACAGTGTGCCTGTGCATGCAAGCGCAATGAAATTAATATTCAGTAAATTAAAACTATCTAGTGGAAGTTTATCCCTTTAGGTGATTGATAACCTAAATGTATTATTTCGGATTTTTAGAAAATAACATTTTCAAGACTGATTTCAGCATACCTATTTTGTTTTTATTATCTACTGTTATATAAGTGCCCTCTTAATTATCATACAGGTTCAATCTGATTTCTTTCATTATAAAGAAAATATAGCAGCCCCACATTTTATTGCACCTGTTTGTGCAATACACTGGCATATTCAGTTACTAATAAACATTAAGAATACTGCCCTATTTAGACGCCTTGTTAATTGACAGTAATTATATTCAGTGTATCTAAATGCCACATTGTCTAGGAATTTGTCAGGCCATGTTGGGCTTTTTTTGGACTGCTGTCGTGATGTTTTTTCTAGACTATATGCTAATTTCTGCAGTGTTCACTTACTCTGAACAATTAAATTACAGAGTTGTACTTAGTTTTTCCATTTAATTGTAAGGCAGAAAGGGCATACTGATGCATTTTCCTTTACTACATATATCGGTTATACCCAGAGTGGACATTACGTTTTGCTATAGTAATATATCTAGGAATACTAAGATTTTTAACTAAGGCTTTCTTTGTATATATGCATCATTATACTAAATGCATGAATGAGGTTTTATCAAAGCACCCTGAGATGTGCAGAGACCACAGCGATTGAAATTACGGCTTGCTGTATGTATTCTTACGGTTATACTTTAATATTATTGGTTAAAGATATGTAGCAGTTTTATGAAGAGGAGGCATGTGTTCGTCTCCATGCAAAATAAATAAATTAAAAACAAAAAAATAAGTAAATGAGCAGACTATATGATTTTAGTATGAAATATTTCTAATTTGCTTTATTCAAATGTTCTATAATTTGACAGCATTATGTAGCCTATAAGAAGCATAGACAAAAAACAAAGGTTTCAGATACTGAAAACATACCTGAAATCATTTGACAGTGCAACATATCTCAACTGTATTAGGCATTTGATTAGTGAGTCTTCCCACCACATGTACCCTGTGCTAATTTTTCAGAATATTTATGCAATGACTAACGGTTTAAATCATACTGTATTATGAGAAAACATTTTTTCATCCTTTTTACAGTTATGGCTACTGGAATATAGTAGTTAATATGCCATTATGATGGCTTACCTTCAATAATCAGTAAGTTATACAGGTTATAAAAAAGAATCCCTTTGGTTTATGAAGCACCTCTTTTAAGTTTGCACAACATAGCATCATAAGAGCAAGGTCATCCAAGGATCAAGACATATAATGCCATATGAATAAAGCATTGCTTATTGCCACAGTGATTTTTTAAAGGTCTTTATTGAATTTCTGACACAAATGGATGTATAAATAGCACAATTAAAAAACTGGCAAAAGTAGTATAATTACACTCCATTTCTTAATCATCTAACATGAGGTCATAGATGAAGTACATATCCCTTGCTAACATTTGTCATGCACTACCACTTAGAGCTCCTTCCACTCCTCCTTGCCACATCTTCTGCTGTAGTATACATTATGCCACAAATGTCACCTTCCACTGCTAAACCACTGACATTTAGAGTTTATTGAGGATTAACATCATAACCTTTTGCC
This sequence comes from Protopterus annectens, assembly GCF_019279795.1. Lineage (NCBI taxonomy): Eukaryota > Metazoa > Chordata > Ceratodontiformes > Protopteridae > Protopterus > Protopterus annectens. The sequence goes on along the minus strand of NC_056743.1, from coordinate 546,990,430 downwards.
ACCCATACCCCCAATGTTCACTTCACCTTTTATAGCTTAGCTTTATAAAATAACAGCCACTAGACCTCCACACTGTCATTATCCAGCTAAGAGCTGCATTCATAGAGTATCTCCCTTCCCTCTCCTCCTTGTATGTTCAGCTCCATTGCCATCTTGTACGTCACAATAGCAGAGTAAGCCCTGCCACACCAACATTATTTGGTTCATCTTCATTGTTGTATTTTTTTTATTTTTGCTTGAAATGCTGTTTTTCCTGCAAGAGTTTGTTCAGAACTTATTGTAGTGATGCTTAAAGAGTCAAAGACATAAGTCTTCTCTGAGCTTGGTGGGTAAACCAGATAAATGATCATTATTTACATGCATTACTAATTATTTCTCTTTTATGACTGACACCTCAAGTGAGACATAGAACTGTGTTTGCTCCCATTTTAAATATATATTGGTATATTTTACAGACTTGAGATTCCCTTTCCATTGCAACACTGCATTGTATGCCAAGGTATGCCTGGAATCTAATATGAGAAAGACACCTTCAGCAGAAAGAGATGCTCAGTTTTAGCCACAGCTTATAACAGCAGGCAGTGTGTGTGATCCGAGTATATGGCTTGTGATATTTTGCTATTCTGAGTGGAAAATAACTGAAATAAATGACACAACCCCATCTTTTTTGCCATCATCTTGTTAAACAGCTATAGAGAGTGTATTGATAAGTTGTGGCATAGATGAACTGAAAGACTGATTGATGCATGATGTTTGTCATAGGTTCATAGGTTGGTACTAGGCTATTGGCCCTAGGGCCTATACAAGCCTAGCCATAACAATTCCCTGGACATTTCTTCCCACAATATTTACTTCCCTGGTCCCCTGTCTAGCAGGGCAACTGACATGATCCCTGGGGTGAATTTAGTATCTCCCATCCATTCATCAAGGTTCCTTCGAAGAGGGCCAAGGAGGTGCTCTGCTTGACATATATGGGCAGTCTATTCTAGAGTACCAGGAATCTCTGGGTCAGGAACCTATCCCTCCAGCATGTTTTGTTCATTGTGATGACAAGGTTTAGATCCCTGGAGCGTGTGGCTCTGAGGGATTTGGATTTCTTTAAGTGGAGCATGTCCAACTGCTCAGGGTTTGACTTGGCCTTGTATGTTAAGCAGAGATCACCTCTGAGTAGATGATATGCCACAGAGTATAGCTGGAGTTTTTTTTTTGACGGTCAGTGTAGGGCATCTGCTTTAGGCCTGTGATTCTTTTAGTGAAGTATTTCTGCAGCCTTTCCAGTTGTTGCAGATGTCTTGTGAGGTACATACCAAATGAGGCGTTGTACTCTATAATGAGTATAGTGGGACAATGACCTCCTTTTTTCTGGATGAAAAGCCCTTAGTGATGAGGTGTGCCACATATTAGGATCTCCTAACTTTTGTAGCAATGTGGTTATCGAAGGTGAGACCACTGTCCACCTGTGTCCCTAAGTCTCGTCACACTTTTGGTGTTTAGTGTTCTGCCACCTATGTGGTAATTCATGGTTAGATCTTTTTTCCAAAAGGGGATAACTATACATTCTTGACATTAAGCTTGAGCCCATGGCTCAGGCACCAAGCCATGGGCTCAAGCTTAATGTCAAGAATGTATAGTTATCCCCTTTTGGAAAAAAGATCTAACCATGAATTACCACATAGGTGGCAGTACACTAAACACCAAAAGTGTGACGAGACTTAGGGACACAGGTGGACAGTGGTCTCACAATGCCTAATTACCACATAGGTGGTAATCCATTAAACACGGAAGAAGTTATCAGGGACCTGGGGACCCAAGTTGACAGTAACCTCTCTTTTGACACTCACATTGCCAAAGTGGTTAGGAAGACCTTCTACATTGCCCACATGATCATGAAGGGATTCACATCCAGATCAGGAGAGGTCATTGTACCCCTGTACTCTTCACTTATCAGACCAATGATTGAGTACAACGCCCCATTCGGAATGTACCTTACCCAACACCTGCAGCAGTTGGAAAGACCCCAAAAGTTCCTCATCAAAAGGATAAAGGGGCTCAAACATATGTCATATGATGCCCGACTGAAGAAACTCCAGCTCTATTCAGTCGCATACCATCTGCTCAGAGGTGATCTGTGCCTGACATACAAGGCCATGTCCAACCCGAATTAATGGACATGCTCCACCTCAAAAATCCAAATCCACCAGAGCCACGAGAGCAAGAGACTTAAACCTCAACACGGATATAAATAGGACGTGCTGGAGGGACAGATTCATCACCCAGAGACTCCCTACACTATGGAACAGAATCCCAGTCCATGTGAGGCAGAGCCCCTCACTGACTCTGTTCAAAAGAAATCTTGACGAGTGGATGGGAGATCGTAGGTTTACCCCAGGAATCATCTCTGTGTCACTGCTGGACAGAGGCACAGCAAACTAATGGGTATAGTATTCTCATCCTAAGGGGTGGTGAAAGCCACACACACTCTGGCTAGGCTTACAAATGCCCTAGGGCAGATAGCCTAGTATGAACCTATGAACCTATGAACCTATGCACTTGGTAAGTGGTATTATGATAGATATTCGGCGTTTATTAGAAGGGGGTCTGTTAGGAAAAGTTTCTAAACATTATGTGGGGGTGGGGGGTATGTTAGTTTGTTCATAGCTACTATTTCCTTCAGTCTATCAGAGACATGAGGGCCAGACCTGCAGTAAGTTTCCAGTTCCAACTCCAATTCCCTATCCATTGATGAAGATTGGGCTAAAATAGGGTCAGGGATTGACTCTATTTCACATGGTTGGGCAGCCTGTTCCAGAGCATGGGGATCCTCTGAGGCACATATCTACATATATGTCTCACCAACATGTCCACATGTCCTACTTATGTTGCAAACAAAATTTAAATCTTTGCTTCTGGTAGTTCTGATACTGTTTGTTTTGTGGATGCACAGAAGGTCCATTGGAGCTGGATTTCAGAATGCCTTGTATGCCAGGCATTGATTTTTCAGTAATTCTGGAAGACTGAGTATAGAGGATAGGACTGTAAGGTGATCCATATTGGACAATGGGTTTATACCCTGCATTTTCCTGGTAAGGAACCTTTGCGGACTTTGAATTTACTGGAATTTTAGGAGAGTTTGCAAAGTTTCTTACCATCCTCTTTCTTCATCAGTTAATCTATTGGATTTGTAAATGCATCTGTTGTCTAACATTGGCCACCACAAGAATTTGTCTACCAATTACTTCATTTTTAAATTTCACATACAGTTTTGGTTTGGATAGTATCAATTATTTGGACACGTTTATTATCAGTGATACCAATGGTTTTAGATCTAAAGTGTATAGGAAGGCGACCTTCTGCAATGTGTATTTGCACTTTGACAGTAATCACCCTCTCAAACAAAAAAAAAAGAGTATTATTAAAGGGCAGGCAATAAGAATAGCCAGGATGACCTCACATTTTGTGGCTGTCCATACTGAACTAGAAGTGATTGTTGATATGCTTTTAAATAGGGGTTACCCCAGATACTTGGCAAAGTATACAGTAAGTGGTGTACCCAATATCAGCCTCTTCTGGGAATTGGTTTAAACAAAGAAACTAATTCTGGGGTAAATAAAAATAAAAATTATAACAGAGCTTGTGTGTTACAATATAATCATTCTAGTAACTGCATCCAAAGGGTTTTGATGCAAAATTGGAACATTTTAAGAACTAATAGGGAGGTATTGGAAAAACTGGGAAGTAAACCTTATTTTGTAACTAAGACTGCACCAAGTTTTAAAAGGTTATTGGAACACAAGCTCTATAATTTGATGGTACAGTGCAGGCTACTAAGACTTGTGGGAATTGTAGTCAGTGTGTATATATAATGAAAGAATCCTTTTTGGTTTTGAAAAATTCTTTAAAGAGCAAAGTTTTTTCAAAAAAGGGAATTGTAATACAAGTAAGGTTGTATATTTAGCAACCTGTGAGACATGCTCACATTTTTATATGGGTAAGACCGAGAGGAGTCTAAAAACTAGGATATATGAACATACTAATGATATTAAGAACAAAAAGTTGAGCAATGCTCTGTATAAACATTCCCTTACTTGTTCCTCTTTTGTTAAATTCACATTTGGTATTATAGAGAAGATTAGTATTAACCCTAAAGGGGGGGGACTGGAAAATTTTATTAAAGAAAAGAGAAACAGAATGGCAATTTAGGTTGGCAGCTATGTTCCCCCCTGGGTTAAATGAATTTGTTTCTATTACCCCTTTGTTAATAGAGACAGCTGATATGCTCAAATAGGTTTAGAGTTGTATTATATATATTTATATTTATTTACATTTATCACATTTTAAAATATTTGAAGACTTTATTTAATGATATTTTAAAATATAATTATGGTTGTTTTAAAGTGAACAATATTTCTATTCATTCAAACAACAAGAATTTTTATTTTAGTTCCAATGTGATACATGAAAAACTATGAATATTTCTTTAACATTAATTGATTCAATTAAGCACAAATGAAATGGACTGGTGCATTCAAATGATGATGTCACTTGGTTATATCTTATATAAAGGTGTCATTAATGGTGTGAAATGTATTCTGATGAAGTCTCCTTATGAAGAGATGAAAGCGCTAAATATGTTTTTATGTGTTGTCGTTTGAGTTTTTATTAAAGTGTATTCGTACGTGGAGTGGACCGTTCATGACTTTTTATCAGTATATATCCTTTTTCATACATTTTTACTAGTGATTTTTTTAACCCTGAATATGTAACAGAATAACATGCCTGCTTTGTTCTGTAATGTGGAAAGCATTATTTATTTATTTGTGTTTGCTAAGAAAGTCTGCCTGGGACTAGAACCCCATTTCAATGTAGAACTGTTGAGAAAAACTGCATTGAATAGAAAAACAGGAAAAAAAACAAACATAATGGTGATGATGAGTAATAATAATAATAATAATAATAATAATAATACTATGCAATTAAGTCATAAATGCATATAAAACAATTAGAAACTATTACTATATCTGTCATTCTCTAGCTATACTCCATGTGTAGAAGAACAGCTGGTAGTAAGCTTGTATACAAAAACACAAGCACAAAGTTATTTAATTGTAAGTTAGGCTGATGTTATACTTACATTGTCACTTCTGTTATATATATAGAAACATTTTCTATTCTTTGTATGGAGTTTATTTGTTGTACGGGTTATTAAATTTTGTTAGTTTTGGTCTGTTGCAAGTTAAATTTGTATTGCCAGTTGTATACATCACATTTAATAGTACAGGCATTCAGCGATTCATACATTCCTGCACTGCACTGTGATCTCAGAGTTAGTGTATATAACTAGCAGTGGTATGCAGGGACTTAGCACCCCAAACGTGTCATGCAGGAAGTTTGTCCCGTGCAAAATCAGTTTTTACTATTTCATCAGAGATTGGGAGTCTGTTTATTTGTTTTATAATTTTGGACATAAAGTCATACATACATGTGAGTGTGTGTGTGTCTGTGTGTGTGTGTGTGTGTGTGTGTGTGTGTGTGTGTGTGTCTCCGTCTCTCTCTATGTATAGATAGATAGATAGGCAGATAGATAGATAGATATAGATACACATAATTGTGTGCAGAACCCCAGCTAAATCATGTATATATATATATATATATATATATATATATATTTATTTTTTTTTTTTCTACATCAAATGGAAGAAATATCAACATCTGAAACATCAACAACAAAACGATGACAGGCTACTTGACATCCTTCAAGGATTAACCTCAGAATATGTAAAACAAAAAGCAAATTTTTTTAGGAGGGCAAGCCCTGCACTACCCACACTAATTATATATTAGCAGGCAACACCTGATAAGTCCAGGACTGCACAATCGCTGTAGAAACAACTTATTCCTCTACCTGAGGATTGTCTATCTTGCATACCTGTCAACCATCTGTTTCTGTTGGCCAAAGTGTGTCAATCAAACAGACGTTGACTTTTGAGTATTTTACTCAAAAGTAGTAAATCTATATATTAATATAAATATACATAAATATCTATATATATATATATATATATACACACACACACACACACACACACACACAAGAGATAACATCAGTATGGGGGGACCATAATAGGAGCTATTAGACACCTATTAGACACTAAACACACTGTGTCAACACTGGAACAACTCACTCCAAATGGTCAGAAGTTTGGTTTGATCTTTGTTTTGTAAAACTGAATCAGAAAATATATATAGTAAAATCAAAACTGTTTAAATATACTTCATATCAATTAAACACCAATCATTCAATTAATAAAATTTAACAATATTTAACAAGACTTTGTTATAATGTTAACTTCACTGATGCTTTAAGCAGTTATGCGAATTACAAAGAATATGACTTTGTGCTAGAAACTGTGGACAAATATGAGAATGCTATTTACTCAGTAGATAGACCGCAGCATATAGCAACGGTCAAGCCTTTAAAACTTCAAAAAAACAAAAATTATAAGTAAGTCCTATACAGAAATTACTACTGGTTCAAAAAATGGGAGAAATGCTTCCAAGGTGGTGAAACAGAATCAGAACAGAGGCAGGAGCCGTTTTCAAAGATAAATACTGTGTTGGACACTGAAGTGAATTCTTTATTTAAAATATTTAATTTAACTGATATACAGCTTACAGTTGAACAAGAATGTCTGTTGAGGTTTGGATTAGATTTTATACTAAGTAAACGAGCTGATTTAGCTAATATACTGTTGAATTTTAAACTATATACAATAAAATTGAACTTAATGTTTGTTCTTAAAGAAGTTGAAATTGTTCCAAACAACATTATTACAAAACCTTCTGTTTTCAACCCTACATTACATAACACTATAAAAATGTTTGAAATGTAATGTTCTAATGAGATTAGGTCTCTATTGGTTAATAAACCTGTGCATTCTTTTTTTAATTTAACAAAAGAAGAAAGTCAAGCACTTGCTGAGTTGACCAGCAGAACTGATTTGAGATTCATGAAGGACGATAAGGGGGGTGGTTTGGTGTTGATGTACACAGAGGATTATTTTAAAACTATGGAAACCCTTTTGAGTAATTCTGAAAAATATCTTGAAGTCAGTTTTGATATTGATCGATGTTATAAGTATATTAAATACAGTTTATATGATTTGTTTATGAATGGTGAACTGGCTTCTGATTTATATGAATATTTTTCAGTTGAGCATCCTAGGGTAGGTGTTTTGTTTGGAATTTCTAAAGTACTCAAAAATACTGCCAACCCCCCTTTTTCAGCCTATTGTTTCTTCTGCTGGTAGCATCACTGAGGGGATTTCCCTATATTTGGATAAGTTACTTACTTTAGTGCAAGGTTTGTCTTCATACATAAAGGATTCTTGTTCATTTTTAGAATTGATTAGATTGTTTCATTTGAAGGAGAACAGTGGTGCTCTTAGTGATAATTTTTTTTTTCTACTATCCCTAGATGTGGTTTCCTAATATACTTCCATACCTCTTGAAATGGGGTTGGAATATGTAGCTAATTTTTTAAACAAGTATACTGTATGGTCTGAGAGTTCAGTGAAAACTTATATTTTGTTGTTAGAATTGATGTTGGAAAACAATTTTTTTTGTGTTTAATAAAAAATATTTTCATCAACTAAGGGGAGTTGCAATGGGGGCCACAGTCGCTCCTGCTTTTGCAAGTTAATTATGTCCTGGAGGTAAATGGAATGTCTGCTACAAATTTGTTTAGATAAGGATATTTTGCATTATTGTCATTTTATTGACGACTTGTTTTTTATTATAAAGGGATCTAAAGACAAGGCAGACACTTTTTTAGAACAGCTTAACAGAAGCAGTAATTGTTTGAAATTTACATTAAGCAATTTAGGGCACCAGGTCAACTATTTAGATGTGGTCCTCACTTATCGGACAGTATATCTAAGTTTTTCTACCAAGATATATAGGAAAGACACTTATGTAAATAATTATTTACACTATCAGAGCAACCACCCTGCCTTTATGAGATGGAATATTCTGAAAGGACAGTACATAAGAGCCTCTCTGTTAACCAGTAGTGATGAAGATTTCTTTATTGAAAAATCATTCATTACTGGTTTATTCTAAGCAAGAGGATATCCAAAAGTTTTATTACATAATTTAGTATCTGAGATCTCTAATAAGAGATCTGTAGAGTTTCCATCTATTTTGGCTCATGGTTTAACAGTTAAAACAGCAGCTGATGATTCAGGTAGAGATTTTCTATTTAATCAGCCTAAATGAGTTGTGGATATGTCTGTAGACAGCATTATGATTAAAAACATTATCAGTGATAATTGGAAAATTATCAGTGGTAATAGTGATTTGTCAAATAGTTTGGGGGAAGTTCCAAGTTTTGTTTATAAATAATCAGGTAGTTTAAAGAATTTATTACAACATGATAGTACAGTCATCCTTCCCCCTCAATCAGATAAACCAAAGGGACTTATAAATTATGTTTAAATTGTTTATCCATGAAGGGCCATACATTAGTTTAACACATTTAGATTGTACCATTGCTGTGCCTGGTAGGTTTACTTGTAATATATCTCACGTGGTATACATTGCTTTGTGCTCTGGTTGTACAGCATTTTATATAGGTATGACCACCAGACAGCTTAGCAGACGTATTAAGGAACACTGTTACACCACTAAAACCAAAGACAGCAATAATGCTTTATATAGGCACACTTTGGAGTGTACTATGTTCAAAAAGTTTTCCTTTGCCATTTAAGGGTATATTAGCAAAGATCTGTGAGGGGGGGATATTAAAAATAGGGTTGAAAGAAGGAAAACCTTATGGCAACTAAAACTGGGTGCTGACAGTCCACTAGGACTGAATGAAAGTATAAATATTAAGTGATTTTGTAGAAGAAAGGAAGTTAACATTATAATAAGGTGTTATTAAATATGGTTACATTTTATTATTTGAATGATTTGTGTTTTTTAATTGATATGAAGTGCATTTAAACAGTTTTGATTTTACTGTGAATTCATTCTGAAGAAGTTTTTATGAAAGCGGTGACTAAACTTTTCTATGTTATTGGAGTTTGAGTTGTTCCTCTGTTGGCACAGTGCATTTTTGGTTCTTGGTTGTATTTTGTTACACCCAGTGGCATTCTTGTTTTATACTAAGGATAACAGTGTGGGGAATGGGAAATGGAGGGAGCTATTAGACACTGTGGATACCATCAGTGTGGGGACTGGGGAATGGAAGGAGCTATTAGACACTGTGGATAACATCAGTGTGTGGACGGGGGAATAGAGGGAGCTATTAGACACTGTGGATAACATCAGTGTGGGGACTGGGGAATAAAGGGAACTATTAGACACTGTGGATACCATCAGTGTGGGGACTGGGGAATTGACAGAGCTATTAGACAATAAGGCTAGCAGTGTGGGGACTGGGGACAGGAGGGAGCTATTAGACACTGTGGATAACATCAGTGTGTGGGGACTGGGGACAGGAGGGAGCTATTAGACACTGTGGATAACATCAGTGTGGGGACTGGGGACAAGAGGGAGCTATTAGACACTGTGGATAACACCAGTGTGGGGACTGAGGAATGGACAGAGCTATTAGACACTGTGGATAACATCAGTGTGGGGGACTGGGGAATGGAGATGCTATTAGACACTAAAGATAACAGAATAGGGACTGGGGAATGGAGGGACCTATTAGACACTGTGGATAACACCAGTGTGGGGACTGAGGAATGGACAGAGCTATTAGACACTAAGGATAATGTCAATGGGGGCACTGGAGAATGGACAGAGCTATTAGACATTAAGGATAACAGTATAGGGACTGGGGGTTGGATGGAGATATTAGACGCTAAGGATAACATCAGTGTAGGATTGGGGAATGGAGGGAGCTATTAGACACTAAGGATAACAGTACAGGGACTGGGGAATGGACGGAGCTACTAGACACTAAGGGTAACATCAGTGTGGGGACCAGGGAATGGCAGGAGCTATTAGACACAGGGATAACAACAGTGTGGTCACTGGGGGAATGGAGGGAGCTATTAGACACTGTGGATAACAACAGTGTGGGCACTGGAGAATTGAGGGAGCTATTAGAAACTGTGGATAACATCAGTTTGGGGACTGGGGAATGGAGGGAGCTATTAGAAACTGTGGATAACATCAGTTTGGGGACTGGGGAATGTAGGGAGCTATTAGACACTGTGGAATGGAGGGAGCTATTAGAAACTGTGGATAACATCAGTTTGGGGAATGGGGAATGTAGGGAGCTATTAGACACTGTGGATAACATCAGTTTGGGACTGTGGAATCGAGGGAACTATTAGACACTAAAGATAACATCAGCATTGGGATGGGGGAATAGACAGAGCTATTAGACACTAAGAATAACAGTATAGGGACTGGGGGATAGAGGGAGCTATTAGACACAGTTGATAACATCAGTGTGGGGACTAGAGAATGGAGCGAGCTATTACACACTAAAGATAATGTAAGTGTGGGGACTGGGGAATTTACAGAGCTATTGACACTAAGGATAACGTCTGTGTGGGCACTGGAGAATGGATGGTGCTATTAGACACTAATGATAACAGTATAGGGACTGGGGAATCGAGGGAGCTATTAGACACTGTGGATAACATCAGTGTGGGGACTGGGGAATGTAGGGAGGTATTTAACACTAAGGATAATGTCAGTGTGGGGACTGGGGAATGTAGGGAGGTATTTGACACTAAGGATAACATCAGTCTGGGGACTGGAGAATTGAGGGAGCTATTATACATTAAGGATAATGTCAGTGTGGGAACTGGGGAATGGAGGGAGATATTAGACACTAAGGATAGCAATGTGGGGACTTGGAAATGGATGGAGCTATTAGACACTGTGGATAACAACAGTGTGGGGACTAGGGGATAGAGGGAGCTATTAGACACTGTGGATAACATCAGTGTGGGGACTGGGGATAGAGGGAGCTATTAGACACTGTGGATAACATCAATGTGGGGACTTGGGAATAGAGGGAGATATGAGACACTGTGGATAACATCAGTGTGGGGACTGGGAAATGGAGGGAGCTATTATACACTAAGGATAACAGTATAGGGACTGGGGAATTGACAGGGCTATTAGACACTAAGTATAGCATCAGTGTGGGCACTGGGAATGGACAGAGCTATTAGACACTGTGAATAACACTATAGGGACTGGGAAATGGAGGGAGCTTTTAAACACCATGGATAACATCAGTGTGGGCACTGGGAAATGGACGGAGCTATCAGACACTGGATAACATCAGTGTGGGGATTGGTAAATGGACGAAGCTATTAGACACTGTGGATAACATCAGTGAGGGGACTGGGGAATGGGCGGAGCTATTAGAAACTGTAGAGTACATCAGTGTGGGCACTGGGGAATGGAGGGAGCTATCAGACACTGGATAACATCAGTGTGGGGATTCGTAAATGGACAAAGCTATTAGACACTGTGGATAACATCAGTGTGGGGAATGGGGAATGGATGGAACTATTAGACACTAAGGATAACATCAGTGTGGGGGCTGGGGAATGGAGGGCCCTATTAGACACTAAGGATAACAGTACAGGGACTGCGGAATGGAGGGATATATTAGACACTGTGGATAACATCAGTGTGGGGACTGGGAAATGGAGGGAGCTATTAGACACTAAGGATAACAGTTTAGGGACTGGGGACAGGAGGGAGCTATTAGACACTGTGGATAACATCAGTGTGGGCACCGGGGAATAGAAGGAGCTGTTACACAAAGGATAACATCAGTTTGGGGACTGGGGAATAGAGGTTGCTATTAGACACTGTGGATAACATCAGTTTGTGGACTGGAGAGTGGACAGAGCTATTAGACACTGTGGATAACATCAGTGTGGGCAATGGGGAATGGATAGAGTTATTAGACAATGTAGATAACATCAGTGGGTGCACTGGGTAATGGACAGAGCTATTAGACACTGTGGGTAAAATCAGTGTGGAGACTGGGGAATAGAGGAAACTATTAGACACTAAAGATAACATCAGTGAGGGCACTAGGGAATGGACAGAACTATTTCACACTAAGGATAACAGTATAGTGACTGGGGAATGGAGGGAGCTATTAGACACTCTGGATAGTTTCAATATGGGGGTGGGGTGGGGGGACGTTAGGCATAAGGGATAACTTTATTATGGGGATTTGGTGCAGATGGGGACATTAGACACCAGTTATAACTTTGTATGTGGATTGGGGGGCTATTAGACACTATGGACAGCATCAGAATTGGGACTGGGGTACTGAGGGAGCTATGAAACACCAGGTTTAACATCAGTATGTGGACAGATGGAGCTATTAGACAGCAGTGACAACATCAGTATATTAGACACCAGGTTTAATATCATAATGAGGACTGAGGAATGATGGGAGCTACTAGACACCAGGAACAACATTCTAATGTGGACTGAGGAATGAACTGATCTGTTAAACAGCAGGTACAGCATCATTATGAGGACTGGAGAATGGAGGGAGTTATTAAATATCAGGGATAACATTGTTATGGGGATTGGGGAATGGAGGGAGCCATTTGACACCAATGATGACACTGGGGACTGGAGAATGGAGGGAATGATTAGTCACCAAGAATAACATTATATTATGGGGACTGCAGAATGGATGGAGGTATTAGACACCAAGGATATCATAATGGGGACTGGAGAATGGAGGGAGCTATTAGACACCAGGGATAATATCAGTATGGAGACAGTGGAATGGACGGTGCTAATAGACACCAGGAACAACATTCTAATGTGGACTAGGGAATGAACAGATTTGTTAAACAGCAGGTACAGCATCATTATGAGGACTGGAGAATGGAGGGAGTTATTAGATATCAGGGATAACATTGTTATGGGGATTGGGGAATGGAGGGAGCCATTTGACACCAATGATGACACTGGGGACTGGAGAATGGAGGGAATGATTGATCACCAAGAATAACATTATATAATGGGGACTGCAGAATGGATGGAGGTATTAGACACCAAGGATATCATAATGGGGACTGGAGAATGGAGGGAATGATTAGTCACCAAGAATAACATTATATAATGGGGACTGCAGAATGGATGGAGGTATTAGACACCAAGGATATCATAATGGGGACTGGAGAATTGAGGGAATGATTAGTCACCAAGAATAACATTATATAATGGGGACTGCAGAATGGATGGAGGTATTAGACACCAAGGATATCGTAATGGGTACTGGAGAATGGAGGGAATGATTAGTCACCAAGAATAACATTATATAATGGGGACTGCAGAATGGATGGAGGTATTAGACACCAAGGATATCATAATGGGGACTGGAGAATGGAGGGAATGATTAGTCACCAAGAATAATATTATATAATGGGGACTGTAGAATGGATGGAGGTATTAGACACCAAGGATATCGTAATGGGTACTGGAGAATGGAAAGAATGATTAGTCACCAAGAATAACATTATATAATGGGGACTGCAGAATGGATGGAGGTACTAGACACCAAGGATATCATAATGGGGACTGGAGAATGGAGGGAATGATTAGTCACCAAGAATAACATTATATAATGGGGACTGCAGAATGGAGGGAGCTATTAGACACCAAGGATATCATAATGGGGACTGGAGAATGGAGGGAATGATTAGTCACCAAGAATAACATTATATAATGGGGACTGCAGAATGGATGGAGGTATTAGACACCAAGGATATCATAATGGGGACTGGACAATGGAGAGAATGATTAGTCACCAAGAATAACATTATATAATGGGGACTGCAGAATGGATGGAGGTATTAGCCACCAAGGATATCATAATGGGGACTGGAGAATGGAGGGATTGATTAGTCACCAAGAATAACATTATATAATGGGGACTGCAGAATGGATGGAGTTATTAGACACCAAGGATATCATAATGGGGACTGAAGAATGGAGGGAGCTATTAGACATTAAGGATAATGTCAGTGTGGGAACTGGGGAATGAAGGGAGATATTAGACACTAAGGATAGCAGTGTGGGGACTTGGAAATGGATGGAGCTATTAGACACTGTGGATAACATCAGTGTGGGGACTAGGGATAGAGGGAGCTATTAGACACTGTGGATAACATCAATGTGGGGACTTGGGAATAGAGGGAGCTATTAGACACTAAGGATAACAGTAAAGGGACTGGGGAATTGACAGGGCTATTAGACACTGTGAATAACACTATAGAGACTGGGAAATGGAGGGAGCTTTTAGACACTATGGATAACATCATTGTGGGCACTGGGGAATGGAGGGAGCTATCAGACACTGGATAACATCAGTGTGGGGATTGCTAAATGGACAAAGCTATTAGACACTGTGGATAACATCAGTGTGGGGACTGGGGAATGGATGGAGGTATTAGACACTAAGGATAACGTCAGTGTGGGGGATGGGGAATGGAGGGCCCTATTAGACACTAAGGTTAACAGTACAGGGACTGCGGAATGGAGGTATATATTAGACACTGTGGATAACAACAGTGTGGGGACTGGCAAATGGAGGGAGCTATTAGACACTAAGGATAACAGTTTAGGGACTGGGGACAGGAGGGAGCTATTAGATACTGTGGATACCATCAGTGTGGGGACTGGGGAATAGAGGGAGCTGTTACACACAAAGGATAACATCAGTGTGGGGACTGGGGAATAGAGGGAGCTATTAGACACTGTGAATATCATCAGTGTGTGGACTGGGGAGTGGACAGAGCTATTAGAGACAGTGGATAACATCAGTGTGGGCAATGGGGGATGGACGGAGTTATTAGACAATGTGGATAACATAAGTGGGTGCACTGGGTAATGGACAGCGCTATTAGACACTGTGCATAAAATCAGTGTAGGGACCGGGGAATAGAGGGAACTATTAAACACTAAAGATAACATCAGTGAGGGCACTAGGGAATGGATAGAACTGTTTCACACTAAGGATAACAGTATAGTGACTGGGGAATGGAGGGAGCTATTAGACACTCTGGATAGTTTCAATATGGGGGTGGGGTGGGGGGACATTAGGCACAAGGGATAACTTCATTATGGGCATTTGGTGCAGATGGGGAACATTAGACACGAGCTATAACTTTGTATGTGAATTGGGGGGGCTATTAGACACTAGAGACAGCATCAGCATTGGGACTGGGGTACTGAGGGAGCTATGAAACACCAGGTTTAACATCAGTATGTGGACAGATGGAGCTATTAGACAGCAGTGGCAACATCAGTATGTCGATTTGTGAATGGACAGAGCTATTAACCACCAGGTTTAATATCATAATGGGGACTGAGGAATGATGGGAGCTACTAGACACCAGGAACAACATTCTAATGTGGACTGGGGGATGAACAGATCTGTTAAACAGCAGGTACAGCATCATTATGAGGACTGGAAAATGGAGGAAGTTATTAGATACCAGGGATAACATTGTTATGGGGATTGGGGAATGGAGGGAGCTATTAGATATCAGGGATAACATTGTTATGTGGATTGGGGAATGGAGGGAGCCATTTGACACCAATGATAACACTGGGGACTGGAGAATGGAGGGAATGATTAGTCACCAAGAATAACATTATATAATGGGGACTGCAGAATGGATGGAGGTATTAGACACCAAGGATATCATAATAGGGACTGGAGAATGGAGGGAGCTATTAGACACCAGGGATAATATCAGTATGGAGACAGTGGAATGGACGGTGCTAACAGACACCAGGGACAACATCAGTATGAGGACTGGGGAATGGAGGGAGCTATTAGACCCCAGGGACAACATCAATATGGGGATTGGCAGTGGGAGGAGGTCTTTAGACACTAGGGATAACTTTAGTACTTGGATTGCAGGTAGGGGAGTATTAGATACCAGATATAACTTCAGTATGGAGATGGGGTTGAGTGGAATTAGACAGTATGGAAATTGGGGGAGGGGGACATTAGACAGTATGTGAATTGGAGAAGGGGGGACATTAGACAAAAAAACTAACTTCAGGATTGGGGTTGCGGAGAGCATTAGACACCAAGGATAACTTCAGTATGGGGATGGGAACAGTGAGTCACTAGACAGCAAGGATAACATCAGAATGGAGGTCAGGGAGCTGGGTGATAAACAATAGCAACAGGGACAAAAATAAAGTGTCTTTATGACATTGATGTCATTATAAGGATGGGGACACAAGGCCTCCTGCAAATATGCCATTATGGCACTTAAGCTATTATTTGGATTGTGGATTGGGGGAACATATGTAGGGCAGACAGGTCAATGGGACAAGTACCTGGACTATGGTGTGTGTGTATTTATGTATACGTTTGAATGTGTACTGATGTCTTTGGGAGAGTGACTTTGACAGGAAAGATTGCCAATACCTACAAAAATTATAGAAATAAAATAAATAAATTTCATCCTCTACACTAAAGAGCTCCTAAAGGTAAAATGTAATATAAACAAAAGGAAAAAAACAGAGGCTAAATGTTCAAAATTTAATAAAAACAGTTAGTTCTGATTGGCTGGTCTATTATTTAAAAGCAGTAAATAGTTTTACAACTGTCATGCATTGAAAAAGAGCCGTAAACTCAAGCGCGTTGCTTTTATTTCTGTTTTTGAAGTCCATTTTTATTAAATTTTGAATGCTGAGCTTCTATTTTTTTCTTTTGCCTAAAAAATTATCTGCACATTGCGGTAATAAATGCAATTCGGAGACATGCAAATTAACTGATAAAGAGGTCTTACCTCATTTCAGTTAACATGTCTCCCTGTCCAAAATGAGCTCATTGTGGGAGCAGAGCCTTTTTAAAGTGAATTCCACGGGTAATGCCGATGACTAAAAGCACAAGTAGTCTGTAAAACAACATAGATTGAAATGCCAGATGCAGAATGATGACCGTTATCTATGCAAACCCGTCCTCTTCTATTTTCATGCTGCCATTTCCTGTATTATCCCATCTGATTACTTCCTGTTCCAATCTTCTGTCCAGTTGTACTCTACCCTCTGTCTTCACAATCTTCAATGAAACTTCCCCGCACACTTTCAGCTTCCTCCTATCTATCAAATCAATGCTTCCTGAGTCAAACAGATGCCCTGCTTCCAGTGTAACATACAGATGTCTCTTCCAATCTTCTCACAATGAGCCTGACATTTATTTCATGTTATTTTATCGTAGTGTCCCTCAGAGTTTTCTTATTTATTGTAATTTTTTTACTTTAAAACTATATCTGTTGTGCACCTAGTAAGGCATTTCTCCTCTCAAGTGTTATTGCTCACTCTTTAAATGCTAGACAAGTGAAAAACTTAAATGGTGATAATGAGTGGAAGACAACTATTACTTAATTTAATATAAAATGTCTAAACAAGAACAGTGAGAAAAATTCAGCATTATCTTTCATAATGGGAAATGCATGTGGCTTTTACAGTCTTTTACTCCATCCATTTCACTCCATTAATTCCATCAATAGTCTGGGCTCATATTGTCAGAAATATTGTTGACTATTTTTACAACAGAAACTATAAAAAAAAAAATAAAAAATGATTTTAGCACCAAGAAAAAAATCACTTCTGCGTTTGGGGTTGTGAGACTCGTGTGCATCTTTCTCTTAATAGACACATCCATGTACACACACACACACACACACACACACACACACACACACACAGGCCCAGTGACTTCTTCACATGAGCAGTGTTTAGTTATAATACATTTATTAGAACAAACCTCAGTTTTTCATTTACTAATATTATCATCCCATTTATATAATCACCACAATACATTGTTTCTTACTTGGATTTAGAATTGCTTTATTTTTGTATAAGCATTGACATATCAGAAATGAGTAAATTAATAAATGTCTTTGTTAGAAATGTTTATGTGAGAAATGTACCACATAATGGATCATTTGACAAGAAAAGTTACAGTCTGACTTGATGTAGTAACTCAACAGTATCTAACCCATGTCCAAAATGCATGCTGTATTTCAAAAAGAAACACATAACCAGAAAACAAATTTGTGCACAGCATCTATTTTTTGGAAATAGTTTCTGTTTGATTTAATGAGAAATCTAGAAACATAAAGAAAAGTGTGAGTGCTGTCATTCACTACCCAGATTTCTTCAGACTAAGTAAAAGTTTTCTTTAAAAAACGTTAATCAACAATGTGTAATCTCTAACCACTGTAATTAAGCAGTAAACTGCATATAGATAGACTTTTTCTGGCCATCTGTCAAGATGGTGATAAGTGATACCTATAGATTACCACTGCTATACTGTTCCCATGTTTGTGCTAAAAGTGTTACAATTTGTGTGTCTTTCCTCTTCCCTCTTTGGTTGTGCAGACATGAGGTTCACATATTCAAGTAAGAGGTTTACACCTCACATGTAGTGGAGAAGGGTTACTATTTTATTAGTAACATCCATTTGAATGATGCATTTTCTGATTTATGATTAGACTGAGTTTTCAATCAAATAAAATGCTGTTTGACATTACTGCTAGTGTATTTTCTATTAGTGCACCAGAAATAATTCACTGTGAGCAATCGTTTATCTGTTCTCCAATATACATGTCTGTCTAGGTCTGCATGACAACAGTAAATTACAAAGAATACAACGTTAAGTCCATCCCCACCTGAGAAATACATGGATGAATCAGAACAGGGTCAACTCTGTGAATTCAGATCAAACATTGTAATACATGATGTTCTAGTCCTATCTCATGCCTCTTTTTTCAAAGCACCCACTGTGTTTCACATTATGTGATACACATGCTGCCATGCAGTATCGTGCATGATTAAAGACGTTCTGTTTTTTATACTGTGGACACTGGAGTTTATTCACCACCATGGTTGTTTCTGCTGCCTAATCTCTTTTTATTGTTTTATTTTTTTATGAATTGAATACAACTTTTGGCTACTTTTGATGAACTGAAGAAAACTGTTTTCTGCTTTAAACTTGATGAAGGTAATTGTTCTCTCTGTGTGTACTAGCATATTTGTATGTGTGCATGTATGTGTGTGTGTGTGTGTGTGTGTGTGTGTGTGTGTGTGTGTGTGTGCGCATGTGATTGTGTGTGCGTGTCTGTGTGTATATATGAGTGCATGCATTTGTGCAAGCATCAGAAAGAGAGTGTATGGCTGTACAGGTAATTGTGTGTGTGTGTGTGTGTGTGTGTGTGTGTGTGTGTGTGTGCACGCTGTATATTACTGAATGTTTAGTATAGCTGCGTGACCTAAAAACCATAGTAGTGGAGGGAATATTTCTCCCTCTGAAGTACAAGCCTCACATATATTATATTAAATAGGCACTTTATGGAGCAAAAATCCTGAAACTGCTTTATCTTTTTTATGTATTGAAAAAAAAACGGTTGTCTTTCAGGAATAACTGATTTGACAAGCTACTTTCATTGATGAGAGTGTGCATAAATCTTGCTTTCATAAAATGACTTCTAAAATTTACTTATGTGAGCGTCATGATCAGATGATCAGATAAGCCAAGGTACGTACTGTTTACAAGGCAGACACGAGATATTATAAGTCAGACACAGTTAAATATAATATGTTCTAAGTGCTAGCTCAGGTACCACAAGTAAGATCATCAAAACGTAAACCATGAAAGCACAAAAAGAAACAGCAGTTTTAAAGGGTAATATTGATATTTTCAGCATCTTCTTGTAATTCTCTATGCCTCATACTTCCTTTAACAAATTGCAGACCATATTATTGATTTTACTGCTTTTCTTATTTTGTGAAATACCTTTCAAATGTCATTTCCATCTAGACATGCTTCACTCTGCAAAACTATATGGACATTGTTTTTTATTTGACATTTTCCAAGGTACAATGAACTTACTTAATGAAATGATTTGTGACAGTCATGAAATGAAACAGATTTTGTTATGGAGCTCTGTAAGCTCAAAAGCAGACTCATTTATATTATGATCATGTAATGTTTTCATATTAATTTCTTTGTCACTATGCACTTTTTTTCAGAATACAGGAGGTGTGTGTATGTGTGCCATTATTGTGTCTGTAACAGTTTATTGAATATATATTTAGTTACTAACCATTGATACAGCTGTACAATGTGTCTTCATTTTTATGAAGTATCCTTGAATATTCAGAGCAAAGAGCATTTTTAGACATTTACATGACTGAAAAGAAGAAAGCAGTTACACTGACAGCAATATGAATCTTTTACATGCTGTATGACAAATCTTAAATATCATTACTAGGGGAATCTGGAGTTCGTACCCCAGGGATCTTTTCTGCCAATAGAAATAAAGTTGTATATGTAAAGTCTTAGAAAAGTATATTGCCAAGGATTTTCATTTAAATGTAGATATGATAACAACAACATTGTGTCCAACACAGGCAAATGATAAATTAATATATTAATATAATAACTGTTAGACACAAGCGAGGGTTGAGCAATAAAGTCTAATGAATGCATCCATGGGTATTCAACTGTAACTCTGTACATATTTACAAGAAGTGCATTTAATATAACCTGTTGTGGACCATCACACTTAGCCTTTCCCTACTGTATTTCACTTTCTCATTTATACAGTGCAGGCATGACATTATTCTGAACTGTGTACATTATGGGGTTAGGGTGTACAGTTCTGATCCCAAACCACATATTCCTGATACTGTTTCGGCTGAATCTTAAATGATCCATGCATGCATTAAAACCTCAAACAACCACACGTGCACACACACACGTGCGTATGCATGCACAAACACCAATTAGTAATACAATACAATTGCATACTATCAGTTTTGTTGTTTGACTTTTAATGTTGTACAACATGTTTACATCGAAACTTTCATGTAATTATATAATTTTACATATATCCACAATTAAACGAAGTGCTGAAATATGTTTAAGTCCAATTAATTCAAAGCTAAATCAATATTACAGTAATTTTTCAGGAATGCTGGAGGTAGAATAGTCCCTAGAAAAGACACCCCAATTTGCCAATAGATCCTTTACTATATAATGAAGCACACAGTACAGCATCCTTATCCAACTAGTACTTCAAACCTCTCTGTCTCTCTCTCTCTCCTTTCATAGATTTCCTTTAACAATGAATGCAGGAGCTTTTATTCTAAACTCAGCTAAATGGCACAACTGATTTAATAAAGTGTTTATTTTTTTCTCTGTAGATAGCTTTTTTGTAGCAATTCAACCAATGATTTATTCTTAACTGTGGAAAGTGGATGAGTTATTTCCTTTATTGTTCTATTCAGCAGGCCAGGCATCCCTTTTTAAGCCATTTGTCCTGTTGAGGGTCATATTAGCGAGCAACCTGAACAGTAATAGTTTGAGTTTCATTCTCAGGGATCCCCAGACATTTAGATTTGTTAATTTCGGTCAAACACTGATCTCCATGGACAATTTTCGGACTCAGTTGTGGGCACCATTTTAAATGTCTTATTCAGTGTCACACAGCAGGTAAATTGAGGCTCATGGAATCAGATAATACTGACCCACGGGAAACATTTATGTATTGCATTTGTTTATGGTGATGATCAAGCTGGATCATGGTTTTGTCCCTTTTCAATGGAGGCCTGGGGAGAAAAACTTCTCAACCTATTAAATTTCAAACATTTTTGACATAGCATCAGAGACATAAACAACTTAAAGTAGATTACAATGAACAAGTTTTAAAATACTACTATGTGATTATTATCTACAACAGAGAATTATAAAAGATTTGTGGCTAGGATACAATGTGAAAAGAGAAACAAAGAGTAAAGTTATGGAGGAGGGTAGTAGAGAGTAGAGTTAACTAGAGTAGCAAGAAGGATGTAGAAAGGGGGATAGAGTATATGAGCAGGAGTGAAAGTATACAGTTAGGAAGAGAAATGGAGGTGTAATAAGAGTTACATATGCATAGCCATGTGTCCGAGTGGTATAGCTTTATCTGAGTTTTAAAGAGTTTGCATTTTCTATTTGTCTGAGAGATAGGGGTAATGAGTTCCAGATTGTTTAGGTATAAGAGGAACAGAGATCATCCTCAACACAGTTATATGATTTATTTACAGATAGCAGGAGTACAGTGCAGTGGCCTACAAGGGTTATACAGATGAATTAGGTTAACATTGGGTATTTCTTAGGGTGGTATATAAATTTTTGGGCAACTACTAACAGTAAGTGAATAAGTAAGTGTTGTAGCTCTAGCCATTGAAGTTGTTTTTGAGATATACAGTGGACAGTTCTGTAGCTATGGTCTGAAACAAAAGTTCTTATTTTGTTGTAGCAGTAGCAGTAGCCTAGTGAAGAAAGCAAGGAGGCTTTCAGGTTGGCAAGTATGGTGGCATAATATAGAAGAATAGGAAGCAGAAAAGTGCATGCAAGGGTTGTTCTAGTTTTGTTGGTCAGGTTTGGACTGCTTTTTACATTGTTTTATGTGGTAGTTGAACATTAGTTTTTCATTGATGACGAAACCTAATAGTTGTACATTGTTTACTAGCTCTGTCTTGGTATTGTTGGATAAAGTGATGTAAAATAATTGTTTTTGATTAGCAGATTGCTTGGAAGTGAATAGTAGTTGAGATTTGTTTGGATTTAACAGTAATTTTGACTCAGTTAACCATGCCTTGACAGAACTGAAGAATTCCTGTTTGAGCTCTTGTTGTTGGTCTAGATTTTATGGTAGCAGACCCGTGTGGGGTTGTCTGCATACTAAATAACGTGTGCATGCTTGGATGCAGTGTGTAGGTCATTAGTGAAAATACTGAAATGGAAAGAACTTAGAATGGAGCCTATGATTTTCCAACTGTTACATGGAGAAAGTAGGAGATATTCTGCCATTTTACAGCTTTGCAGCTTGCCTGATAGGTTACTAAGAAACCCGGAGAGAGATGTGCTTCTGGGTAGCAGTTTGTGAAGTGCTATTGTGTCAAATATTTTTAACCTGTGTAGGAAAACTGATGATACCATGTTACCATTACTTATACTCTGGTTTACAGTGGTAATAAACTTTAGAAGGACAGTTGTGGTACTGTTGTTTGGATAGAAACCGCTGAGTTGGGGAGAAAGGGTTGCTGCCTACAATATATTTGAAATCTTGCATTTGAACACATTTCTCTAGGACCTTTGATAGACGGGATAAAATGGCCATAATCCTGTAGATGGAGATGCTATTTGATTTGCTCTCTTGTGCAATGATAAGATATAGGATCTTTTCCACAAGGTGGGAACCTAATCCTCCTTAATGGATTGATTTAGTAAGATTGGTACTGTATAGGCTGAGACTTCTACAGCTTGTTTGACATAATATTCTGCTGGGAGGTTGCTAGGGGCAAGGTTGGAGGGTTTTAGTTTTAAGAGAAGCTTTTTGTCATTGGAGATGGGTACTGATTGAAATATGAAGGTTTTGGTGTGGTTTTGTGGTATCGGGGTAAGGGGTTGATAGAACTGGTCAGAATATTGTTAAGAGAAGTTACTGACTAAATAAAATGTTTGTTAAACTGGTTAACCATACACTTTATTGAATCTGTTATGCAAAGTGAGGGATGAAAGACTTGATCAGGGTTTAATTGGTGGTTAACAGTGATAAAGAAAGCCTTGGGATTATTCAGATTATTTGTTGTAATCTAGTAAAGCAGTTCTTTTTGTCAATTTTGATCCAGTTTTTTGTCCTATTTGCAGTTGTTTGTATAGCAGCTTGTCATAGTTATTTTTGTTTACCATCTAAGTTTTCCATATTTTGTCATTTTTTTTTTTGGTTAATATTTTAGCCTCTTTTATAGCCAATGTACCAGAGTAGATTAAACACATTTAGATCAAATGGTAGCATGGGTGCTCAGAAGGTTGATAAATGTTGAGTTAAATATGGCGATAACTTCATCTAGGTGGATTGTTACAGGCAAGCATCCAGATGACTCCTTTCAGACTGGAAGTGAAAAAAAATCAGTTATGTGCATTATTATATCAGTACTATCTTTCTGGGTGTGCTGTCCCTTTTAGTGAATATTGAGAGATGATTGTTGATGACATATGGGAGGTTACCAGCAATGGAAATGTTTTTTTGGGTCAATTGTTGGTATCCAATCAATTGCTGCATCCATGTTTGTTGCTTTGTTATGTCTAGTTAGAGCTGAGATGAGTTGGGTTAAACAATATCAGTTGATGGCATTATTATGGATGCCATTTTCAATGATCTGCTGATCTATTTTAAGGTCACCTAGTATGACAGCTTCTTGAAGGATGTTAGATGAGGCCAAAGAGAATTCTTCTGCAGTTTGAATAACATTCCCAGTTAGAATATAAAGTCCTGTGACACACGCACTTTTCTGTGCATTTTAAAAGAATTTATTAGGAATTTTTTTAATAGTAGGGGAAATAATGTGAAATTGGTAGATGAGAGAACTGAGTATGTCAAGGGTGGCTTGAGGGGCCTGAGTTTGGACGCAAGTCCCGACATAGTTGAAGGTACCAGATAGTGAGAAGATGTGTGTACAGCCATTTTTATTTGTTTTTTAGGTTAAGCCTCATGTTTTAAAATGGTATTATAAGACTGACATAATTGTTTTTGAAAAGGTAGATGGTTTCACTTGGAATGAGAGAGGGAGTAGAGCTATAGTAAAATGTGTATTTTATTTCTGAGTAGTGATTTGATTTGATTTGCAAATTGTTAGGAGGGAGCATTGACAGGATGCAAGATAAGCTAGATCTATGAGGGGGAATTAATAACAGCAGATGAATAAGCAGCATTTTGGAAATGGTGTATGTTATTGTGAGTAGAAATTAGCAGTTAACAGGAAGGAAATTGAGAGTTTGATATATTTGGGAAGATTACGGTTTGGAATGATTGTGAGTGGTATTGTGTGGAGAAGGAACAAGATAAGTTCAGTTAGGGAATCTGAGATAGTGAGGTGAGGGTAATCATCACTGAAGTGACTGTGATTGGATATGAGTTAATAGTGATGTCAAGTTTGTGGGATGCGCTTGGACAATGATTGGAAGTAGTAATTCTTAGAGAATGCATTAAGGGTTGGATAAATAAAAGAGGTGTGCAGAAAGGAGAATTAATCTGGTTGGCTAGTGAGAGGAGTTAGTTGGGTATAAAGCAAGAGCAAGATGGGGAGGGTGGGAATGGGGTTAAGGTAGGGAAGTGAAATGTGCAGATTGTCAGCCCTGCTACTCCAGTTGGGTTCAGAGACAATGTATGCTTTCAGTTCTTGAGGTGTGTGTGGCTCAGCTCTAGTAAAGTGTGGAAGTAAGTTGCAGAGAGTACATGTGGTAGCCTGAAAAGGGAAAAAATGCCTATGTCATAGTTGGATAGCACAGTTCCTTAAGGTTATTTTTGATTTTTTTAATGTATGTTTAAAGGTCACTGTTTTAAGGTATTTATAGGAATTTCTTAAGAGTCATGTGCTATTTGGCATCAAATTCCAACTGCATTTATTGGGCAGTGAGTACTACTATATTATATATTTATAATACAGATACAGCTAGATAACATACTGTATTAAACTAATAGGGCAGGAGATTTCAGTTCCACGTAGGTGCAGTATGTTCTTTTGCTGAGACGAGATGAATGATGGCTAGGATGATATTCCACTTTTTTCCCTTAAGTATCTTTGCCTTCTGGGATGTTATTTTCAGAATGTATATACTATAAAAAAAAGAATAAGATGATATGTTTTAGGCAGCAAAGGATACTACAGATAGGACTGTAAACAATATGACACTAATTAAGGTGAGCTGAGTCAGAAAAAGGAGATGAGAGAGGAAGGACAATTGTGAGTAGTCCAATGAAAGTCCTCCAAGTTCTTAAAACAAATAAAAGCAAACAAACAGCATAAAGCAATGTAACCAAAAAATAAATAAGAATGCTGTACCAGATGTCACCTGGACTGTAAGCCAGGTTTAATATTTAAAAACAATCGAGTTTTGGCTTTTCATTTGATCCATACAGTCTATTAAAAGAGTTAAATTCAATGGGGAGTGGAGGACTCAAGACAAGCAATACAGGACTTCGTTTGAAAGTCAGAAATATCTCTAGGCCACCTTGTAGTGGAAAAAATATATTTAGATATACACAGCAGTTAAAACACTATCATTACATGATGTCCAATTGAGATAACTACAAGAGGAAAACAGATATGATATGCACAGCAGTTAAAGCACTATCATTACATGATGTCCAATTGAGATAACTACATGATGAAAACAGATATGATATGCACAGCAGTTAAAGCACTATCATTACATGATGTCCAATTGAGATAACTACATGATGAAAACGGATATGATATGCACAGCAGTT
Source organism: Protopterus annectens (assembly GCF_019279795.1). Taxonomy (NCBI): domain Eukaryota; kingdom Metazoa; phylum Chordata; order Ceratodontiformes; family Protopteridae; genus Protopterus; species Protopterus annectens. The sequence continues at coordinate 546,964,073 of NC_056743.1, read as the reverse complement.
AAAGCACTATCATCACATGATGTCCAATTGAGATAAGTACATGATGAAAACAGATATGATATACACAGCAGTTAAAGCACTATCATTACATGATGTCCAATTGAGATAACTACATGATGAAAACGGATATGATATGCACAGCAGTCAAAGCACTATCATTACATGATGTCCAATTGAGATAACTACATGATGAAAACGGATATGATATGCACAGCAGTTAAAGCACTATCATCACATGATGTCCAATTGAGATAACTACATGATGAAAATGGATATGATATGCACAGCAGTCAAAGCACTATAATTACATGATGTCCAATTGAGATAACTACATGATGAAAACAGATATGATATGCACAGCAGTTAAAGCACTATCATTACATGATGTCCAATTGAGATAACTACATGATGAAAACAGATATGATATGCACAGCAGTTAAAGTACTATCATTACATGATGTCCAATTGAGATAACTACAAGAGGAAAACAGATATACTATTTGGGAGGAATTGCAGTTAACTATCCTCTTGCACTGCTTATATAACAGACCACAATTTCAGTAAGTATAGAACTCAGACAGCATTAGCTATGCAGCCAGTAAATAAAATGTCACTCCTCAATTACAGCATATATTAAGCAATATTGGCAGAAAAATGTTCAGCCTGAGGAAAAAAAACATTTAAAACAATAACATTTAGGAGCATTTAACAGCATATGCAGAAATATGTAATTTAGCATAAACAGAGCAGCTTGGCGCTGCTTTCAGCAACTGACTGTGTCCTTCACATAGCGATGGTAAGTTATCCACCAGGTCAGATTAGAGACAAATGCTATTTGTTCCAGCATATTTTGAAAATACCAAAGTACTTTAATGACCACGTTATCACTTTTTCAAACAAAAGAATGGTTGCTAAGTATAGTGTTCATAACATCAAATCTAAGATGATGGGAAGTACAAGAGTATACATTAGGCTACTATAAATATCAAGTACCAGTCTTGTCACAGTGGTTCAAGAAGTGTTTCTAAACTAGAGTAAAATATGTCAGATAACTAAACATGTGTGGCATATAACAGATTTACTGTCAGGAAAAAATCCTTATTGACAAATTTATAGTATGTATCGGACGAATACACAATGGGACAGGCATTGCCATTTTATAACTATTGATATCAGTAGGCTAAAGTACAAATAGAAACAATCCAGGCATGTAGTTACAACTTTCAGTCAGAACTGCATCACAAAAACACAGCAGGCCAGGGGAGATAATATTTGAAAATGGCACAACATGCCAGCTACACTGTTGGATTCCATGCTGAGAGGGTAAACCAAGCAAGAAGGAAGTGAAGAGATAATCCATTTCCTCTCAGAAAATCCTTAGAGTAGCGTGCCTAAGAAAAACAATATATGTACTCAGTGCTTGAAGGGTGTGCTTGTCAGCTCTAGTAAAGGATAGGCATAACTTGCTGAGTGGCCATGGGAGATAAGGTTTCAAAATGGTACTGCACAACAACTACAACTCGTAGCTTTATTCCTCATGCTAACTGCCAGACCATTGCAAGGCCAGTAAAGAGAGATAATATCTCACATGCATCCCAGATTGGCCCTCTTTTCTCCTGCAACTTGGCTGCCTTGATACATTCCAGAGGAGGCACAGTCGTCACTAGGTGTCCAAGCAACCTCATCTCAATGTATTTAACATACATCGAGAATGTGGACAGCACCTTTACTCTAAAAATACTGAAAACAAATGGGAGATATTAGCAGCCCTGGAACCCATTTTGTTGTACATCATCCATATACCATTCAAGACTACATTGGTCACATGCTCTCTTTATATCCACAAAGCACATTGTGACATGAGTAACCTGTTCAATATACTTGTATGGAGAAAGAGTCGATGCGGTCTTCCACAGATAAAAAGATTAAGCTGTGGTACTTAAGGAAAGACACCATGCAATTAGTGGGCCCTAGACTGAGGAGGAATGCTGCTTTTGTATCAAGAAAGGCTAAAAAAAATGTGATCCATCCATGATTGGAACACAGTGTGCCTTTCCTCGTTTTGAAAATTGGAACCTTCACCCCATTTTGGCAATCCAGAATTCCCCCTTTACATAAGATGGAATAGGCATGATACCATAAAACTCAACTATTTACTGTGCCTTGGGCAACTCCAACAGGATTTCATCCTTTTCTGCATCTTTCCATTGTGGAAATGTTTAGCCAATTCAGTGCTGACATCTACAAAACTGGTCTAGGTTTCAATAGTTGCCTCCCCAGATGATGTCATGCTTTTTCCCCCACATTTTCCCATATCAACCAGAATGCTTTATTCCCCTGGATGAAAATTATGGTGCATTCAGTACTTGAATATGAAAATGGATTAAACTGGAACTGCAAGTCATCATCTTCATACTTTGCAGATGAAGACTAAGGCTTATAGACTAAAATAAAACAACTAAAACAATCTACCAAATGATCAGGCATACCTATGCAGTTAGAGTGCAATTAAGTCTGTCATTGGTGTCCTCTTGAATGCTGTATCTCCATGTGGATCTGGTGTTCAGTGGGACTTTATCCATGCAGAAAGGGCACTTATAGCTACTCCCATACCCTCCCCAGAGAAGATGATAACAAACCAAGCCTCATTATTCCTATGGTTACTTAAGAAGTATTCAGGATTTGATATCAATAAAGCTTGTTTTTCTAAAAATATTAATTCCTGACATTGTCTACAGTTGAGGTCAGCACTTCTATATCTCTGCTGAGAACATCTTATGGAAGGTCCTACAAACATATACCAGAAACCGTTCTAAAAGTCATTCTTTATGGTCTCAACAAAATCCTTCCAAAGCAAGCCTCATATTCAATGAGTTGCCTTAGCAGCTGCCGGATGAAAGATAATATGAAGACAAAAAGGCACATGCTTGATCCAAAACAAAAAAAAAAAACTTTTAAAATACTCTCTAACAATAACTCAAGTGAATGAGGCCAACCAAGCTATCCCCACAACAATGAAAATGCTGGGTTGGCAACTGCATCTTCACTTTTACACTATAATGATTTAGATCCTCCACCACTGAGATAGTTATAAACGTTAGCCCATATGAATATCCAGTGGTCAGAATAGCCAATAGGGCAGCCTTCAAACAATTTATTTATTTATTTGACATTTGTTGAGCGGGATAGTCTGACTGAGCTTGCGGCCTTTTTCAGTGGAGGCCCAGGGAGAAAAGTTCCACAGTGCAAGTTATGCAAGTAAAACATTCACAGTACAAAATATGGAAGCAACAAATTCACAGGATTGCAGTAATATTCAATAACTACAACAGCGGTTTATACAATAAAAGCTTAAACAGATGTAAATTACAGTGCAAGTAAGAGATTTCAGCTAATGAGGCATTTCAAGTAAGTATTAATTGTTGAGGAGGATGGAAAGAACAAAGTGGCAAAAAGATGCAGAAAATTGTTAATAGGATTGAGTTATAATAGGTAGCATAATGGTTTGTTTGATAGTCAAAAAAGAGCAAATAACATAAATAGGCCAATGGGGGGGGGGGTAGCCTTTTCCTATTTCTACTGGAATGAGAAATATTATGCCCAATGGGATACACCATAGTTGGACAGTTTCATGATTTTTAATTATGTGGCCTCACAACTAAACCAAACTATATTTTTAAAGGCTTCCAGTTGATTGAATTCCCACCAACACACACACACACACACACACACACACACACACACACACACAAGCAATACCTCTCAACCTGGAAACATCAAAAATCTGGACAAAGGCCCATGAAAATCGGAACACTGATTAATGAAGAATTTGCCTGCATAATAATATAATCCTGCCCCCTCCAATGAAATTGTATGATACCAACATAAAGACTGAAGTCACACTTACACCAGCATTCACCAGTATCAAGTATCAGCATCAAATATAGTGAAATATCAAGATTGGGGATATGAGTGTATAGTCAGTCAAATAGCATAAATAGCAGATAACCACCCTTATGGATTCGCTCACAGAATGATAGAGACAAAGACTGCATCAGACTGGACGGTGATCTATACATAAAGCATGGAATGAAATGATAATGAGATGTTGGTCACAGTACGGAAACCACAATAGGTGCATTTACCAAAACTAAATGCTGTAATAGTGATAACCAGCTTCATTACATACCTAAACAAAAAAAATACAAAATGTAACAGCACTCAGAACTTTCTTAAAACAAAACACCACCACTCAGTTCCCAAACAGAAAAAGTACTTCCCAGTGTGTCTGCTGTAATACCCAGCATATCTGCAAGTCAGGAGTACACAATGATCATGATTTACAGTGAATATATATTTAACTCAGTTACTTACATTTTCTTATCTGTAAAGAATCTAGCCTGCACCTGATCTGGGACATTTTAACTGCTGAGTAAACTACAATTATTGCAAGTAAAACAGGAACATGACTAACAAGAAACAAGCTCCATTAGCTACTGCAGCCACAAGTGTTAAAGAAAGACCAGCACTCCCTGTCAGGCATTATGGAAAGTAAAGAAGAATAACTAACCTGCACCCCTGTTGGGTAGCTGAGTTTGGTTCACGATTCCTTCCAACATTTTAGTAAGTGTGAAGTTTCAAAACATTAAATAATAATACATAATGGCAGACATTTACATTTCAGACTTTATATCCCTCCAAAAATACATAATAATGCAAAACCTGTTATTCTAGCAATTATCTGCGTTTACGGGAGCAATATTTAAAATATGTCCCTATTGTTGGGTTTTGTGCCACAAATATTTTTGGCTTTCTCCAGATTTCTTGCTCTGACAAATTGAGAGGTATGCTATGGGTGAGTGTGCGACAGTAAACATATCTCCCATTGACTTTAGGATTATCAGACGTGCTACAGGATGGATGCCATTTTGTCCAGCACTATATACTACTCCTCTCACCAGATTCATACTGGCCGAACTAGTAGCCAGTCACATATCTGTTCATTAATGGCTATTCACTGAGCTGCAGGGATAGTATTTCGATTGATTTAATCCCCTCCCCCATACACAAATTTTGGGCTTGTGACAGTTATAATTTTGCTGCTCCTAGCACATATGTACTGCCATATATTACTTCTTATTCTAGACTGATATTACGACTTTAATAAATATAACAAAACTGAAGCAGTTGCTAAAAACTTCTAGGCATACCTCTCAACTATCCAGATTTTCCCAGATTTTCCAGATTTCTGCCTCATATTTTTGCTCTGTTCCTCATAAAATGTGTGGTTTTTCTGGCAATTCACCATAGACTTCATATTGGAAAACACATGCAAACATAACTCCTGTTCGCCATGTCTCACGCTTCATTTATGCAGCGAGGAATACATGGCTGTTTTTTAGAAACTGCAGACTTCCAGTGTGCAACAGACTTGTATTTTTGTCACCTTTTGTAATGTTTACTTTGTTATGATATGACTTGATTTTTCCCCCTTAGAAGTACATTAACACAATTTCTGAAGTTTTTGAATATATAATGAATGTCTGAGGGTGGAGCGAGAACCTGATAGCCTCCCTAAGTTAACATACATAATAATGTACTTTTCAACAGTGAGAAAGATGTGCTGTCTGACTCAGCAGTTTGTTGTAAAGTAAGTGACAAACCAGTGTGGAATGCTAAGAGTTAATTTATGCCTTACTGGTTTTCATAGTGGCCTTAAATGTTTGTCTTTATTGTTTTTCCTTCTTTAGCAAATTAGATGAAACTTGGGTAGGTGGTTTTAAGTATGAATAATCTATGCACTTTAAATCATATTGTTTCTTCAAACCTTCACACAGCTGCACCCGCTTGAGCTGACAAAGAAATCATTACAATTCTAAATAAAAATAAAAAAAAAAAAAAAAATCTGGAATTAAAGGGCAACTCGAAATTGCGGGGCATCTGTTTACTTTGCCTCAAAAAAACAATAAATAAGAATTCAATATGGTTGACAGGTATGATACACACACACACACACACACACACACACACACACACACACACACACACACACACACACACACACACACAGATTGATCAGAAGTTAATAGACTTAAAACCTTTTACAACAAATCTAAATGTTGCTGTTATGTTTATGATTAAAGCAAGGACCAATAACCTTACAACCCTTCAGAATAAAAGTACCTTCACTCCTTCACATCATGCAAAATTCAGCTCTTTGAAAAAAGTATGTGAAGAGTATCAGAGACTATTCAAATATTAACCGTATATGTTTCTTGGAATTTAAAACCTGTAGAGATGGAGCTACTTCATGAACATTCCAATACTAGAGCTCTAACAATTATGAAACCAGATAAGAGTGTGGGGCCCGTCATTATCAACAGTCATGACTATTCCAATGGAATATTAAGAATTCTGTTTGAAAATGGTAAATGTTTACAAGTTTCAAAAAAATTAAATAAACTTTTCCTACAAAATAGATCTTGTGCTATGTGATCTATAAGTGGAAGATGTTGAAAAAGTCATATAGTTATTTGGTGATAAAGTCAAACAGCCAGATATCTCTACCATATTTGATACCCCCAAATGCATAAGTCCATATATGTAAACTTGATTGTTTGGGAAAAAGACCGAGTTTTAATTCTCAGTTTTCCAATCGCTGGTGTCTTTACAGTAGATTCTTAGATGACATTTGTATTTTGTTGAAAAGTTCAGTGGATAAGTTAACTGAATTCTTCAAATACATTCAGCGAGTTACACCCTTTTTTTAAGTTCATATGCAACTATTCTAAAGAAGACATCTACTATTTGGATACCAAGATATCAAAAACTATATCACAAAAAACATTTAAGTTCCAACATTTTTTGCAAACCACCCTTTTCTAATTTTTTCTTCATCTAAATAGCAGTCAATCCAGAAACAGAAGTAGAAGGCCATTTAGTTAGATTGGCACATATCACATCAGGCAATCAGATATTTTTAAATGAAAGTTTGTTCCTTCTTAAAATGCTTGTGGATAGAACTTACACATGTAAACATTTGACCACTATTAAGAATGAAATCATTAGACATTGGGTACACTCCTATTTTGGGGAAAGGGATGATTTTCCCTTTTTCCTAAAAAGACAGAAGATTTTAATTTTGAAAAAGCACTGACCTTTATATACAATCATCTTACCAGGGAGAAACATTTTGCAAAACTACTGGGGTTCGTTTGCATATTTTCTTATATTGTTAAGATTATAGGGGACAGCCACTTTATAATTTGTAAAGAGGCCAAAGTATTAAAGAATGTTTTTAAAAGAATTTGGGTGGATTAACTTTTAAAACCCAGAAGTTAGGCCTCTTCATGTGCAGATTTTGAAACCAGTAAGAACTCATTCTTCAGGGAAATAGTGCCCAATTTGCACTGCAAAATTTAATTGTTGAAAGCACCAAGCACATTGATTATGGGAGCAAAAGATTAATTTATCTTACTAGGTGTAAAGCATTCCCCTCGTTTCATATTAGTAAGACAAAGAATACTTTGAGAAAAATGTATAGGATTATGTGCATGACATTAGCCACCAAAATGACACCATTGCTCTCCATAAACATTCTTTTTCTTGCAATACTAGTTGCTTTTTTTTTTTCTTTTTTTCTTATTCTCGTGGAAGATGTAGAAATATGCATAAGAGGTTGTCCATGGAAGACCAGGACTGCCTATAAAGAGCTTTCTTTTCAGGTTACCTTAGATGCTTGAACACATTCAGACTTAAATTGCAATATCTCATTTCAAGTGTATTCAGCGGTGCTTTAATATTAATGATAAAAAGTTATTTACATTATTGTTTATTTTTGTACTCAAACTGTTTTTTTTTATGATTATGTCTTAAGTTTTACTTAACTTATAGCTCTTTAATGAGTGTTTGCTGCGTGATTAGTCCTATTTTATAAAAAAACTCGTGATGGCATTAATTTAGTTCTGACGTCATCTTAATTTCAGAAGGGTAAAAACAGAAACTTTTATCACATTCAGCATTGCTATGTTTAGCTGTGATTACTTTCAGTACAGATAGTTTTTGGTTATCTGTTGCCTTCCTAGACAGTTGTTGTCAAATGGTTATTTCTAGAGATGACCCTTCAAGCACTGAATGTAAGGTATCTGTTTTTAACCTGACTGCTTTTCATACATCTGGCTTCCACTAGAGTGTCTTAGGATTTCTGCCATGACAAGCACATATCAAAATTGTGACCACAGCCCCTTGTCACTGCATCAGTTACTGAGGCTTTGAACATGCTCCATTCAGACTCCATGTTGCTGACCTCACATGGGATAACAGAAAAGATTTTTTAGAGCAGAGACTTGAAATCTTCCTGCACAGAAGTAGCTGATAGGCATTCCCAAGGCAATGTGAATATATCATTGTGATTAATGCGATCCGTTGGTCTCTGTTCCACATAAATACACCATCTGGTCATTAGTTGATAGCTTAACACTCTGCTCATGAGCACAAGAATATATGTCCTCAATTCTGTAGACACAACTGCAAAGTAAAATATGAACTTTCAGCACAAGTTGCTATGGAACCAGATACACTTATGAAGAAGCATAGCAAGGACTGGCAGAAAGAGGCAGACAGCATGGATACAAGGTACCAGGTCTTGTGATAGGTTGATGCTGGTCAGGAGGTAGTGTAGTACTGTCACCTAGATGCTCTGTACTTTGTAAGTCTTGCAATATATACCTACTTCCAAATGCCTCATGTTCATCTATTACTTCTACTGCTAGACTTGGAATCCCCTAACCATGTCAGGAGTTCTGCTCATGCTTTTTAACTGCAAATACTGTAAATATAGACATTTCTTCTTAGCATGTCGGGTTTCAGTTATTGTACTATCGTTGTAAATTCTGTGATCTTCTGACTGTAATATGTTGTTTGTTTGAATCTTCTGTCTTTTTACCTCTCATGTTAACATATTACCGTTTGTATTAAATTTCTCGGAGCTTTTCTCCGTAGAACTCTGCTGAAAATGGACACCTGCCCAGTCAGATTTTATCCTGGTAAAATAAATGTTAAATAAATATATAAATAAATAAATAAATTTAGCAGTTTGCATGTGGTATTTAGTTGCAACAGGCCGCTTGTTACATTTAGAACAATTGGTTTGCTGTGATTGTAAAAGGAGATTAGGGTTGAGGGTGGTTCTCAACTTGTAAAGGAAGGACTATTTTGTCTTTCCTTGACTTATAGCTGAGGGCAACTCCTGATTGCACAGGGCTGCAGAATGCCTAGCTGCAGCTCTACATTTATAAATATTTTTATATGAGAAGCACAGAAAACAACGATTTGTCACTCAAGTTTCAAGTGGGTAAGCCCCCACACATATTTCCATCATTCTCCACAGATGATTAATGTCTTCCAGTAAGACAACTGAATCAGTAGGAGATACAATACTGAACACTATTCCAACTGTCTCAAAGAATGTTGAATATGCTGAATAGGTAAGTATTAATGCAAAAACAATAGCAGACAACAATTAGGTGTTTCATTTTTGCAAGTCTCACTCACATTGTGGAGACATTTTCATCTACCAATATAACTTACAGCCATACAGCATCAAATTGGGCATCTTATAACCATCGCTAAACCTTCTCAGGACCTCTGTTCTATGGCATCCCCAGAGCAGAACACAGATCACCCCAATAAAGATATCTGATTCCAGAACCAGTGGGTCATGTTTGTTTTCTTTGTTTATTAGACATCTTAGGCTGACAGCTTAGCTCTCAATGTTGATTGACAACAGATCAACATGAACATAGAAAAGGAAACAACATTATCTAGAATATTAAGTAAACAAACAAGGTACAACAAATGGCTTTCAGTGAATAAAATCCATCAAACCAAATCTGAGAGAAAATCATCCCCCCAAGCTAAAAACAACCCTAAAGATTTCTTCAGGCATGTCTGTAACCTTAAAGGTAACACCCAGCAACTTGCAGAGCTAATGGTGAATGGGACCACCTATATGGAGTCAAAGGATGTAGCAATATACTGACTAATAAATTTAGCTCCAATTCTACCACTATCATTCCCTGTCACCAGCCACAAAACACCCCACACCATTTCTTCACTAACTATGACTAGGAAGCAGGTGCTCACAGTTCTCTCTAAGGCCAAGAACTTGATAATATCCCAGGATGTCAACCCAATAGCATGAAACAGGACTTGAAATGCCCACAAAGTGCCATTTTGCCAAAGAAATGGAGGACTGTAATGGTTATCCTTCCACACAAAGAGGACCTTCCACTGACCCAGGAAACTACAGATCCATAAGTCTGACTAGTCTCATATACAAGGCCCTGGAAGGAATTATTTTGGATCTTTAAACAATAACATAGGATACCTTCAGACACTTGACTGTACCTAGTTTAGTTTTGTCAAAATACAAGGTAATGCATACTTACAAGGTGGACTTCATCAAGAAGGTCACTAAATCTATGAGTGAGGGCAAAAAACAGTGCACACTTCATTCCTCAACCTGGTCAAAACATTCAACACAATACCTCAGTCGGCCATTGTAGATCATCTTACAAAATTAGAAATAAACCGATATGTCACCTGATGGAAAGTCTGCTGGCTCACTGATAGGACACAAGAAGTTAGGATAGGGGAATATACCTCTACAAAGATGCAAGTCACTAGTGGAGTCCAAGAAGCCTCACCTTTTTGGCATCTACATCTCTAAATTCAAGCCAAATGTCATGGGCATTTGGTTGACCAAGTCAGATGACTGCAAACCAGGAGTGGTTATTGAATCCCCTAAAGAGACAGGTACCATTCAAGATGGCCTAATGCAGACAAGCAATGGGTACCAGAGCCATAGACTAAAATTCATAGCAAAAAAAAAAAAAGAAATGCATAATGATATCATTTGGAAAGACAGCAATCCCCTGGAAATTACCAAATTGATAATACAACCCTAAAAGTAGACTCAGTGGTCAGGGATCTTGGAAAACATGTTGACTGTAGCCTGGTCATTGACTGCCATATTTGTATGGTGGTCAGACAAATATGTTAAGTTGTACAATTTATAACTAAAGGCATGACATCCATATCCAAGGAGGTCATTGTTCTACTGTAGATGGCTCACATCAGATTGATTTATTGAGAAGACTGCACCCTTTAGCATATACCTAGACTAAGCTCTTGCAACAGCTTGATATACCATACAAGTTCTTCACAAAATTAATATGGGGAGTAAACAAGTCCTATATAGATTGTCTTAAAGCCTTATCCAATGTAATAAGTGATACGGACTGCTGTGTGTAGATGAATGCATAGAGTACAAGGCTTTCCCTGATCACATACTGATGGATGTGTTGCACATCCACAAAACAAATATAAGAAACACCCATTTTAGGGACCTAAACCTCATCTGCGACATAAACAAGACATGTAGGACAGACAGATATATGCATCAAAGATTACCCTTTCTTTGGAACAAGCAACTCATCCATGTGAAACAAAGTTCATCCCTAATCCTGTTCAAAGGTAACTTTGCCCCTGGTTTGGCACATCTGTCTATTGAAATGCTGGCACTTGAAATATTGTGTGCCAACAAATCAAAAATATTGAAACTACAAGAAAAGAGCGAATCTTAAAGATCACCTTTCCCTCAAACTTCTTTATTTGTTGGGAAAGCAAGCTCCAGACACCTCCCAAACTTAAAAGGGAATATTTTGAGGAATGGCCATCTTGGACTTTGTGCCTGTAAGCATTTTTTAAACATTTAGTCTCCGTGTATCAGGGTTCACTATAGCAGGTCCCTACATTTCAAGTGGTTACTTTTTGGCACCTATGTCTCTAATGGACAGGGGCAGCATATGAATGCTTGAGGTGTACAAGTCTATAGCATAACCATAAAATTCCTTGGGATACTGACACAGCAATAATTTGGTAAACTTGGGGTATGCTTGTCTAGGCGTAAAATGGCTCTTGTTCAGATGTCCAAGTAACGACCTATGAACCTATGAATTTGAAAATTACATAGATACAAGATAACGTGCTATCCATCAACCATTCCATACAAGACATTACTAACAAATATGAGACTGGATGAGTCTGGTTAGTGAGAGAGAGTCAGAGATAGGCAGAGAAGGAAGCAATAAAAACTTAAGTATTAAGATGAAACAAAGGAAAACAAAGGAAATGATTGGAAAATGTGTTGAGTGTATGAACAACAGCTATAGTTATTTTATTTTTTTTTTTTTTTCTGCTAGTCATGCAATAGAAACAGAAGGTAGTTGAAGAATAAGGAAAACAGACTGAAGGAAAGAACATTATGTGATTGAACCTGTGAAAATGAAGAAACAGAAGATGCTGATGTGAAAAGGGCAGAGTAGCGCGCCATTTATGACTGGATAAGGTGGTGAGCTGGGAAATCAGATTCTAGTGAAGTGTTCTTGGCAAGATAGCACTGTGTATCAATTTCCAGTTCATAAAGATGGCCTGATCCAAACAATAAAATGGTGGTGCTGCAAAAATCTAAATAATGCAAGAAGAGTGATAACAGCTTTTACTAATGTTCTTTTATGTTTTATTTTAATTTGCATTTACAATAAATATCTATTGAGGTACACAAACATATTTTGAACGTTTTGACATAGAAAGGACACATCATCTAAAGTCCTTCCTAGACTTATGCTATATTTCTATTTCCTGCTCAAATTAAAAATTAACTAGAATTTTTGTAAAGGTAATGAGAGGGTTTCACTTTGTGATGAGCCATAACCTGTCCATGTATTATGTCCAACCATTTTGATGCAATTACCCCACAAAAAACAGCTCACATAATACTTACTTCCTAACACACTGTGCCAAATACATGAACACAGTAGATTGATCTCATCACCATTAATGGCAGAGGAAAATATCTGAGGTGTAAAACACGGTTACTGAGCATAGAATCCTGGAAAAAGGAATGAGCTTGAAAAAATATAGTTTATTAGATAACTGTAGCATTATTAGCATTTGGCAAACAGAGATACTAAATCTAGTCAGTGTGATAGGGAAGTCAATAACATACTGGCTGCAAGCTGTGATTTTTTTTTTTGTACAGTCTGGTGTGTGCATGCATGTGTGAGTATGTTTGCGATTGTGTGTGTGAGAGTGAGTTGGGTGTGTGTATATATTTGTGTGTGGCTGCACATGAATGATGTACAAGTTTGGCAATTGTATAATTCACACTTTTATTATAGCTCCTTAATCATAAAATGGATGTGCTGTGAAGAAATTGGAGAAATGCTCATATTTTAATACTTGCACAGGCTATAAGTTATGTGTAGGCCATCTCACTCATTTTGTAACTGGACAGCAGCCATTATTTTTAAGTAGATGTAGTTTTAGTCCATTGTAACATGTTTAAAGATTACCATAATTAATTCAAGCAGTTCATTACTACCGGTGCATAATAAAATGCAATATTCGATCGTGATTGCCAGCTCTATCGACCTATGAGTTTAAAAGTAGATAATTACATTTTCCTTAACAAATACCTGCCAGTAAAAAGTTTGAAATAAACATTTGAAATAGTAAAAGTTATCTCCCACATGAATACCCAAAAATTGTGCAAACTAAAAGATATTTATTGAAAAGCATTACTTTGCATATCAACAGGGAAGTCTTTATATAAATTTTTCCACTCCGTGTATTATCTCAGGATAATACTTTTGTAAACTCACATTACAGATCCTTTTTTAAGGAGAACGGAGAATTTTTTTCACTTAGTTTATTAAGCATTAAGAGATTATGTTATGATAAAGCAGAATACTATATCGCAGAGGGGATGTATGCATATTTATATTCAGGCCCTTGTATTTCACGTAACAAAGCATCATTGTTTACACTTAGTGGTAAATGCTGAAAACATGTATCAAAGCCTATTTATACATTGTTTCAACTAGATACTACTGACAAGAGGTAGGTATGTGTCCATGCCAGTCACCTTTATTTTATGGGGGAATGACACCTGATAATAAAGTTCCAGGTACACTGAAGGTTTCAGCATTAAGTGGTGTGAGTTAATCTGTGGGTTAGGGTTAGAGGAAAAGCTAGGATAGTGGATACATTTAGTCTACCGTTTGTGGTGTGTGTGTGCGTGTGTGTGTGCGTGTGTTGAGAAAAGGGAAGTTTGTGTCAGTGTTTGTGGGGTAGGATTAGAGCAAGGGCTATTAGGGAATCAACATATTGTTGCTTTTCTATGTGATGTGTGTATGTTTTGCATGCCTGAGCATCTTGTGTCGTGGCAGTGCTATGACTTTGTATGGGAAGGCGTACTGTTGTGGTAAAGGGAGGAGCAGGGCTATGGTTATCATTAGCACACATTAGTAAGATAATGCAGTTAGGCCTCTACATAACTGCATGTGGGAAAGAGTTATGCAAGAGTTTAGTGATGTGGGTAGAAGGCAACATACCAGACATTAATGTCAGAATCATGGAAATTAGAGAATATAAAGGACAAAGAATGCAAGCAGCAGGACAATGGAAAAGGTGGTGACAGGTGGTGGTCCTCCACACCCACTGCAAAAGAATCTGCTCTAGTATCTGTGGATGGTGATTCTTGAAGGACAGGGTCATACCTGTAGTTATCAACACAGGATCCATGAGAGGCCAGCTACCATATATCTTTCATGTAGGCCATTCAGGTATGTAGACAGACTGGAGGAGATGTACTGCAGATGTAAACAACCACATACAATGGTGCAGTTTGCATTTCGCCTTTTTTCTGTCCTTCATAGGAACATTAATCATACAGACTCAGGGAATGTCACAAATGTGTTTCTTAGCTGACTGTGAGATTCCAGCTGTCAGAGGGACATGAGGAATTTGGCTTGCAGGGTAAACATTATTGTATGGTATTGTTATGTATCTGTATTAACAGGCAGACCATCAGTACTATGACTCCTTTAAGGGCTAGGTCAGACAAGGAAGCCACCATGCACATTAAATCACATTCTCAAGACTGACTTCATGCTGGATATAGTCACCCTCCTCATGCACACCCAATGAACTGCACACCATGGAATATTAGCTACCTCCTCTGGAAGATCTCTAGTCTCATTGTTGCTATACCATCTCCTGTGGTGGACAGGCAGATGCAAATGAGTACATGGCATCTGTCATAAAAATACCAACTGCACAGCAGTGTTGTCAAGTGTCTGGGCCAGACTCTAACCTGTGCATCAAGTTCTGCATAATTTGTAGCTACACAAGCCATGCATGTGGAAATAAAGATGGCTGGAATTGTGTGTGGCCTTTTGAAGACACTGTAGACTGGGGATGATATTGTGATCAGTCTTCCTTGCTCCAAGTTGGAACACATTGCTGCCATGGCCACTTTTTAAGATTATGTTAGCCAGAAACACCAGCAGAGACATGAAACCCAAGGTCACCACATGGCTAAGGTTATGGACATATGCATACCTATGAAGTGAATAATGGACAAACATTTGAATGTCCATAGTCTGCACCTGCCATGGTTGTGGCCCTACCGTACCTCTAATCAATGATGGAGTCAGCCGCTCTGCAGAGCTGGCTTGGGGTGTGTTCTTGTTCCACTAGTTCCTCCACTGCTGTGCCCCATGGGGGGGGGGTGAAAATCAGGCTAATGCTGCATAGACCATTAGTACTTTAACATAACTCACTGACACAGATACCTTCCTTCACCAAGACCTCACTTGATCTGTTATTCTCAGTCCTTGGCAATATATGCTGTGACGTGACAATGTATCTAGAGGTAGCTCTGCAAATCCTGATGACACTAATTCCACCACCCCTTTTTCTGTTTGGTGTATATGGAGATGTGTGATGCACAGTATGACTCTACCATGCACCCCAAATCATAGCCGTTAAATAACAGCGCATGCATAATTTTGTTCTGCTTGACACTGCAATGTCACTGTGGATATGTCAGGACCATACTGGGGACTAGATAGTGTTGGTTGGTTTTAATCCTGCTGCACTGCAAGAGGTTCCTGAGGATGCTAGCTGGTCTGCTTGATAACAGTGCATCACACTGAGAAGAATGCAGTATGCTGTGAAGATACTGAAGGCTCTAGTGGGGATTTACTACAGTATCCCTCCCTCAGATAAGTCCAGTAAACAGAAGCAGAGCTTTAGTAAGTAAAACATATACTCGGTCTCATTTTTGGCTTGAGAGTGAGAAATGTTAAACTGATGTTCAGTCCACATGATGACCATCACAGCTAGGGCTCCAATATATAAATTACTTCACCAGTAACACATAGGTAAAGGTGTCAAAAATTGGCAATAGTTTTGTATTGTGCATCTATGTAGATCCATCTCTGTACCTACACTCATCCACTATGTTGGGCATAGTCGTCCTCTCACTGTGGGATATGCCTCCATGCAGGAAGCGGAGGTAAAGATGACTCGTTTGTAGGAATCATATACATTGCCATGATGCTGTGTAGAAATGTGGGTTATCAGCTAAGGTGTATCACAGAATGCCTGACAGTTGTTGGAATGCTAGCCATTCCTACTGATGTAATAATATCCATGGACACTGTATGAGGATTTTATTTTCATAGGGGTGTAATACATGGCTCCCACAACTTCAGGGATGTGAACAAAATTATCAAAACCACATGTGGTGTTGATGTTTTCTACTGGTGTGTTAGGAAAACAGATATGCTCATGAAAATATGGAAACAATATGTCAAGGAACATCTTGAGAATTCTGCAGCCTGACACCTAAGATATACCCAGGTTCTCCTGTTTGGAAAGGGATTGATGTATGGACTTTCTGTACCTGCAAATACAAGGTATATATTTTACCATACTACCTACAGGGACCTAGCAGAGTCAATCTATGGGCCATATATTTCAACAAGTACTCCCATAATGTCTCTACTCCATGGAAAAGGTCTTGGTCTGTCAGCTGATAGGAGTTAATCATAGGTTCATAGGTTCGTACTAGGCTATCTGCCCTAGGGCATTTATAAGCTTAGCCAGAGTGTGTGTGGCTTTCACCACCCCTGAGAATACTACGCCCTTTTAGGGTTTAGTTTACTGTGCCTCTGTCTAGTAGTGACACAGAGATGACCCCCGGGGTAAACCTACGATCTCCCATCCACTCGTCAAGATTTCTCTTGAATAGAGTTAGTGAGGGGCTCTGCCTAACATGGATTGGGATTCTGTTCCAGAGTGTAGGGAGCCTCTGGGTTATGAATCTGTCCCTCCAGTACGTCCTATTTATCTCTGTGTTGAGGTTTAAGTCTCTTGCTCTCGTGGCTCTGATGGAATTGGATTTTCTGAGGTGGAGCATGTCCATTAATTCTGGATTGGACATGGCCTTGTACGTCAGGCACAGATCACCTCTGAGTAGGCGGTATGCGACTGAATAGAGCTGGAGTTTTTTCAGTCGGGCAGCATATGACATATGTTTAAGACCCTTTATCCTCTTGGTGAGGAACTTTTGGGGTCTTTCCAACTGCTGCAGGTGTCGGGTAAGATACATCCCAAATGGGGCATTGTACTCAATCATTGGCCTGATAAGAGAAGAGTACAGGGGCACAATGACCTCTCTTGATCTAGATGTGAAACCCTTCATGATAAGGTGGGCAATATAGAAGGTCTTCCTAACCACTTTGGCAATGTGAGTGTCAAATGAGAGGTTACTGTCAACCTGGGTCCCTAGGTCCCTGATTACATCTTCTGTACTTAATGCATTACCACCTATGTGGTAATTTGTGGGTACCTTGTTTTTCCCAAAGGGTATGACTATACATTTTTTGGCGTTCAGCTTAAGGCCATGGCTCTGGCACCAATTGTCCGTTTCTATGAGGCCTTTCTGAAGGATGTTTGTGTCTGCTGGAGTATCAATTATGGCACCCAGTTTGCAGTCATCTGCGAACTTTGTCAGCCACAATCCTCCAATGTTTGCCTGTACCTTGGAAAAATAAATGCCGAACAAGAGGGGTCCCAGGACTGAGCCCTGTGGGACACTGCTTGTGACTGGCTTAGAGTCTGACATAGCTCCAGCAACTCTGACCCTGTGGGTTCTGTCCTTGAGCCAGTTTGCAACCCATCTTGTGACATATGGGTTTACATTTAAGCTGGTGAGTTTGTCTATGATTCCCGAGTGGGGTATTGTGTCAAAGGCTTTTGCAAGGTCAAGGTAGGCTGTGTGAACTGCCTTACCCTCATCAATGGCCTTAGTGACTGTTTCAAAAAAGTCGACCAAGTTCAAAAGGCAGGATCTGCCCTTGACAAAGCCAAATTGGGTAGGATCCAATGTCTGTAGGTCCCCAATGTCTTTGTTTATGAGTTCCATAATGATCATCTCCATAGCTTTGCACACCAGGCTTGTCAAGCTTATGGGGCGGTAATTTCCAGGGTCTGTAGAAGCACCGCCTTTGTGAAGTGGGACCACTGTTGCCATATGCCACTCTTTGGGTACGTATCCTGTAGTAAGTCTAAGATTAAACAGCAGCCTTATGTGTGGGTTTAGTTCCTCTTGGAGTTCATTTAGCACACAGCCCAGGACACCGTCCGGTCCCATTGATGCTGTGTTTTTAGCTTTAGAGAGGGAGGCTCTCACCTGGGCATCTGAGATGTTAGGGAGGCTACACTCTGCTGGGATAGTTATTTCTCCTTTTGGGGGGGAGGGGGAGGAGAAATTTGCACTGAACCTGTCTGCCAGAGTGTTGGCAATGTCAGTGGGTTCAGTGTATTTTGTGTCATTTTGGACTAACTCTGAGCATATCTGCGAGTTTCCACCCAGATTTCTAATATAGCTAAAGAAGGCCTTGTGATTGTCTTTGGTGTCTTTTGCGATTTTTCTCTCAAAGTTGGCCTTGGATGATTTTATGAGTGATCATAGTTTTTTGCTAGTACTGATCAGAGATGCCTTACCTTTTAGGGATTTTGCTCTGTCATGTAGTAGCTTCCTCCTCCTGTTGTAAAGTTTGTTTATGGCTGGGGTCCACCAGACCAGGCGTCTGCCTTTGAGGGAATGGGTCTTGGTTTTATTTGGGATTGCATGATCCATGCATTCTTGAAGGTGCCCGTAGAAGGCATTTGCAAAGGATTCAGCAGTGTGGGTTGTGGTTTCCACTGGCCCAGGGGCCTTGAAGGATACCACTTCAGTCTTAAGAAGTGCAAAGTTGGCTTTTGAGAAGTTCTTCACTATTGTGTTTTGTGCAGGGGGTGGGGGCGGGATGTGGATTTCCAGTGAGATTAATTTATAGTCTGATCTTACCAAAGAGGGATATACTTATGGTGTGGAGCATTTTGTCCCCATGTTTGTGATGATCAGGTCTAGTATATTGTCTCCTCTTGTGGGAATGGTGACTAGTTGTTCCATTGCATTTGAGTTTATGAATTCTAGGAATCTTTGGGCTAGGGTGTTGGGGCTAGAGTAATGTTCCCAGTCTATGTTTGGGTAGTTGAAGTCTCCCAATATGATGGTATTTGGAGTGACATTCATACTCTCCAGTGTCTTCAGGAAGGCTGTGTGGGGTTCCTGAGTTTGAGAGGGTGGTCTGTAGCATGCTACAAACTGTAAGGCAGTTTTGCTTATGGTTAGTTGCATCTGGATGGTCTCCGATGCTTCGTGCGTTGCCACTAACCTGGAGGTGTGGGTATCTTTGATGAATATGGATACTCCCCCTTCCTTTTGTGGTTCAGTCCAAGTTTTGGGGCCGGAAAGCATGATATGAGGTAAAACCTGATAGTGCTGGGGTGCTCTCAGGAGCCTTGAACCAGGTTTCAGTCACTGCACAGACATCGATGTTCTCCATACCGAGGAGGGCTTCGAGGGCATGCATCTTGAGGTTTAGACTTCTGGCATTGAGCAGCATTACCCTTAGTTTTTTTCCACTTGTCTTTTCTAGGGAGGTAGGTTTGTCATTTGAGCCTTGCCTAAAAAAGGCACTATGGGGTGGCAAGAGCCTTGGCCAATATCCGGAAGCCCAGGGGTGACAGGTGCAAGCCATCCCTTGTGAAGCAACGTGGCTTGTCAAGCATGTCATCCCAAGCAGACAGACATTGATCCCCTTAGAATGACACCAGTAATTAAGCCAATTGTTAAAACTGATCATTTTGTCTTTGTACTGTGGCATCATTCTTGGTGAGGGTAAGATGCTGCTCAGGGTCAGGGTCATACCGGCCTGGGCTACATAATCAGAGAGCACCTCTATGTCTCTTTTCATGTAGTCCAGGGAGGTATCGCCTCAGGTCGCTCACACCCGCATGTACAATGACTGTTGTACTTGCTGTGGAGTGACCTGAGTGCTTGTGTTATGTGGCGGATTCTAGCTCCCGACAGGCAGCTTACTGTGACCTTTTCCTTGTTCAGTCTGGTGAGCGGGAAGTCAGTGTGTCTGACTATGGAGTCACCTATTACAAGTGTGTCTGGCATGTTGTTTGGCCTTAAGGGCTGTGACTGTTTAGCACACTGACTTTGTGAATTATGTGTTGCATGTGCTATGTCTTGAGGTGGCGGTTGTTTGGGTGTCTGCTTTGGAGGCCTCTGTTATTTTGGTAGATTTTTTATCAGCGCCTCCGAGTATGTTTTTGTGTGTTTATGTGTTTGTTTTGCAGTTGTGATAGTTCTATGTGAGACTGGATTTGTGGTGTGCGTGGTTACCTTCTCCTCCTGACTGGTCTTGCCAGTACTGAATTGAGAGAGCTCAGCCTCCAGTTTGGCTATATAGTTGCACCTCTCGCATATATTTGTATTTGTTGGGAGGAGGAGAGAGTTGTCTGTGTACATGAGGCAATTGTAACATTGCCTCAAGATTCCCAGATTCACCAGCTGAACAGGAGAGGACACCAGCAACTGACCCTTCGACATGCTAGAAATAGTGAAAAAGATTGCTATGTAACTGAGTCAGAAAGGACCTATAGGGAAAAGGGTACTCAAGGGAATTTAGGTGAATGAAGTATTTTCTTTTGTTTAAGAGTGCTTTATCTGTATAAAAAATGCTTTAGGAGCAAGTGCTGAGCTTTTCAGATAGAGTATAGACTGTTTAGATTGCAAGTAGAGCAGTTCTAAGGGAAAAATTGAAGAGCAGACTTTACGGAGCCAGAAATAGTTTAAACTTGATTAACCGGCGCTGCCCGATGCTGCTCTATGAGCAACTTCACGCTAATTCACGCTAAAGCGCGCAAAAACGGGCTTTATAGCAGGGGGTTGAAAAGAGCCAGGAATTGACCCAAAATGGCCAATAAACTACAAGTTGCTGGGCTGGAACCACTCCTCTAGGGACAAATAGGTTGCTCAGTGCTCCCCACTCCCACTAGTGAGCAAAGAAGCTTCCTGTTATCCAAATAAGGATATGGATAGCACAGGAACTAAGACAAAGCCCAGAGATCAGCAAAATCTGAAGACTGGACTATTCTAGTTCAGAAAAGCGGGGAAACAAGGATATGTTTTGTTTTTTTTCTTTTTTTTTACAGAGACAGGAGAAAAAGATACAGTAGCAAACAGTAAATGCTATAAAACGGCTAGCGCACTTGAGTGTGTCAGCCTAACAGTTAAATTAAACAAAAATAGTTTAAAATCTACACAGGTACAGTAAAAACAATATGCAGAGCTGTTTTTTAGGCGAAATGCAGTCGAGATGCAGTAATTAAAGCGAAAGCCAGAAAAAATACTTAAAAATCCAGGAAAGTCACTCTTTCACTCTCTGCTGCTTGTAGAACTCTGCAGGACACCACGAGGAGCTGTGCTGAGTCTTTTACAAGTGAAAAAGCGCACAAAAATGGGCTTTATAGCAGGGGGTTGAAAAGAGCCAGGAATTGACCCAAAATGGCCAATAAACTACAAGTTGCTGGGCTGGAACCACTCCTCTAGGGACAAATAGGTTGCTCAGTGCTCCCCACTCCCACTGGTGAGCAAAGAAGCTTCCTCTTATCCAAATAAGGATATGGATAGCACAGGAACTAAGACAAAGCCCAGAGATCAGCAAAATCTGAAGACTGGACTATTCTAGTTCAGAAAAGCGGGAAAACAAGGATATTTTTTGTTTTTTTTTCTTTTTTTTTACAGCGACAGGAGAAAATGATATCACCTTGTCAATGTCACTTTTTATTGTATTAGCAGCCTCATAGTACATTCATGAGACTACTGTTTAAACAAAACAAATGTTGATTCATGTATGTCATTGCTACTACCAACTTCTCTGCTTGCAATACATTATTTATGCATGTGTGTATTTTATTTATTTTGTGTGGTGCTCTTTATCTTTGTACAGAGATGCAGTTACCCCTGTGCTTCCATGACAGACAACTATTAATCAGAACTTATTTTCCCTTATTCTTCTTTTCAGGTAATTATATACTCATTAGATTGTGCTTTTTTCATTTGCATACTCAAATTTTTTCAACTTTTGGGCTGTTGCCAGTAATGCTACATAGTTCTTTGAAACTCCACCTTGCTGCGCATTCTGGTTATTAGTGCAAGAATACAAAGCAGACTTGGCTAATTGTCTGTGAATATCCCCAATGTAACTGTAAGTATATGCATTTCATAGATTGGAAATGTGTATGAATACCTAGTTTTCTGATAGTGGTATTATTCAAAGTTGAAAGAAAATCTCAAATGTTATCTTTGTATACTCAGTAAGAGTTACAGTAATTTATACAAAAACCTGCACTGAATATTCTATATGTAGGGAAAGTAATACTGTGATGCTCATAGGAATTATTGTGTGCAAAAAATGAATACCTTTTCTACCAACTTGATTCAAAATCACAGAGGAATAAAGCATTCACCGTCACCCCAGGCAATAAGGTTTGATCAGCAACCAAAACACTGGTGGAGCCAAGAAGAGAAGTATGGAGTAAAGGGGTGTGTCCTACTCATCTCTGTCTGAGAAGTATGGAGTAAAGGGGTGTGTCCTACTCATCTCTGTCTGAGAAGTATGGAGTAAAGGGGTGTGTCCTACTCATCTCTGTCTGAGAAGTATGGAGTAAAGGGTGTGTCCTACTCATCTCTGTCTGAGAAGTATGGAGTAAAGGGGTGTGTCCTACTCATCTCTGTCTGAGAAGTATGGAGTAAAGGGGTGTGTCCTACTCATCTCTGTCTGAGAAGTATGGAGTAAAGGGGTGTGTCCTACTCATCTCTGTCTGTGGGTGCGTGGGCTGAGCACACCTTTTGAGCATATGGGCTTAGTACAACTTCTGAAGACAAAGAAAAATATCCATACTTTGGAATTGGTGGGCACAGCTGCTTGCTTGTATACATCCCTGGCAGACATTAGAGACCACCCAGGACTGTGAGCCATTGCATTTCCCACTTCACTACTGGATCAGGGCATTCAAAGAGACATTGGCTCAAAAGAAAAAATCAAGCTGCCCTTCATAGCTGCCTAAATTATGTTTACTATCAGCTGTCTCTCATTGTCCAAGATATGTTCATAGGTGTTTACTAAGCTAACAGCCATAAGGGCCTTTTGAAGCCTAGCCATGCATCCCAAATCTCTGACAAGTTTGAGTACCCCTGGCAAGTGTAAGCAAGGGCTTGAGAGATAAAATATTTATACACAGGGTCCTGGGAGAGGAACCATTTACAGGTTACCTGTGTCCGTTAGATACAAGGGAGCCAAACCAGGGATGAATTTCTCATTTTCTCATCCAGTTGTTCAAGTTACACTTGACTTGTGTTTGGGACCAACTCTGCTTCACATGGATGGGGACCCTGTTCCTGACAAGGGATAGTCTCTGGGATAAATACCTGCATCGCCAGCATGTTCTATTTAAGTCTTTAGAATGGGTATTTTTGGTGCTAATTGTTTTGTGGATATACAGGAGGTCAATCAGAGTGGGGTCTGAAAATGCCTTGTATGTCAGACATAGCTCTCCCCTCAACAGCATGTAGGAGACATAATTCAGGGATAAGGCCTTGAGGCGCTCTGCATAGTAAATGTTACTTACTTGGATGTTTATCAGGCTGTAGGGGCAAATAAATTGAACACACACACACACACACACACACACACACACACACACACACACACACACACACACACACACACACACACACACACACTCACACACACACACACTAATCACCTTCTTAAAAATATTACTGGTGCACTTCTTGTCGAAGGACAGTTTCCTCATTACGTGTTAGAATGTAAGATGAATAACAGAGCCGCTCGCTTATTTATTTGCTGAGGTATTGTATCACAAACCAGTATCATTAAAGTTTCCAGAACTATATGACAGCAGACTTGCTGAGGTTGCAATATGAACTGAATTATTATCTCCACATGTTTAGAAAGTACGTTTTTCTTCTCATTCTTGCCTTAGGATTGGATGGTTTTCCCCAAGATCCCAGAGCACTTTATGTATACCATAAGCTATCATGTTATGCTCACTCAGATCTGTGTTCCAATAAGTGTTAGAATTGCTTTGATGTTATTGGCATCCATTCCTTTAAGCAGGTTAAAAAATGATAACTTTTGCATTTTATGTTTTTTTTTTTTTTTTTTAGTTTTCCAAGTGCCACCCTACAATACAGACAACAAACCTATCAATTTTTAATGCTTCCTGACAAGGGGATATCTGATTGTTTTTACTACTTCCTATTGTCCAGCATCTGGTTTAAAGATAATCTAATTTTGCATAGGTCCATATGTGAAAATTGCGGTTGCACTAGCATACCATGTTTTTCTGAAACTGAGATTAATACTGTGATATCAGTTGCAACGTATCTGACGGCTGGCCAAGCTGCAAGATGCCACATTAGACCAACTTTTACCACTGACACTACTGCCCATAGAATTCCAGGGAACATCATTTCCTCCAATTGCAGAGGAGCAGACAGATACCTATTCTTGATCTAAGCAGGACCGATACTCAACTATACTTTGGGTCAGAGGTAAAATGTCAATAAAATAGAGGACATTAGGGTTAGTCACTGTCAACAATTTTAACACAGGACAAAAGAAACCTGTAGTAACAGAGTGCACAACATAAAAGAACATATCTACCAGCACATGAAGGATAGGTCATTGAATCATGTAACAGCAGGCACACTAATGCAGTAAGGTGTGAACATTGTACAGTTATACAACACAGGTACTGATGAATATCCACTCGCTATATGGTAAGATAAAGGCATAACGCTGTGTATTAATAAGCAGTGTTTGTGGAGAGAATGAGCTATATGATTTCACCGATCTGCTTTTTGGCAAAATGGCAAAGCTTGATTCACTTTACAGTTCCTATATAGACATAGAGATTCTGCATATGATCAGCAATCAGTGTTAACATCATTTGTCCTTTTTACTAAAATCGTTCAATGTTCGAAATGGTAAATTTAAGAAGCAAGGGTGTAGTGGTATGCATGGTTGCTCACCTCCCCTTTTAAAAACACTTTTTTGTGCATTTTGTTTTTTTTTTTTTTACTAAACATTCCCTTAATATAAATGTATAGACTGAATGATCAACACACTACAAATTCACAATAATAAATTAAAAGATATCCTCTCTCTCTCTCTCTCTCTCAGTGTACATGTATAATCAGAGATAGATATCCATATTTGTCTTGAATGATTTCATCTAAATACATGCGTACATATTCATAGACATAAAAGTATATATTTGTATATCCCCATATCTCTTTGCTAAAATCATTCTATACATACTTTACTTAATATAATTGATGTTTAATTACTTTGAATCATAGCTCAAAAGGGTGCAAGGAAAAGTTTATTTACCCCATTTACCCCAGGAAAGAATTTAAATATATAATACACACACATGCACAAACACACACTGTATTTGATTTTTAGGTTTGGTAATCTGATTTTGATGGAAGACATTTAGTGGTAAGTAAAACTGTAGTCCACTGGATGCATTAAAGCCATTGTACTTAATACCTATCAGATGTTTTGACATTTTTATTTCTTGGACGTGTGTTAAATACAAACACAAAAAAAAACAGTATGCAGTGGTCCTAATGTATATGTGATGCCAGAATTAAATACATAGGACTAGATGTCTCATTTTCATACAGCTGCCCTATCAGATAAAGACATGGATAATATGAGAATCTAGACAATAGTGCTACATTCGTTCTGTTTTACCTGGTAAAATGTATGACAGAATGGTATAAGTGAATGTTATAAAATCAGCTGCTGTCTGAATTGTTTCCAGAAATGTCATATTTTGAAGTATTCATGCTGGAATCATTGAGTCCTTAAGTCAGGCATGTCAATGACAAACTTAATGTTATAACAAGCTGTGGGCTGTCTTAGAGATGAACAGGGACTTATCTAGGTAACAGCATGTGTCACCTCGACAAGGATTTGCTACAGCTGAAGTCAGAGTGCAACAAGATGTCAAGGCTAAAGCCGTTGCCTTTGACACGAGTCATACTGGAATGCATTTCTGTATCACATTAGCATAAATGAACACGTCATTATGACAGGAATGCCTAGACTCTAGCCTCGGCACAATGAATTTTGACTGGTATGTGGCCCCTTTCAGCATGACCTTGTCAGTACCTCCAAAATGATCGATGCGTACCTCCACAGGCAATACATGAAGATATAATGCAATATGGATCCTTCTTATTAATTCACAGTTTCAAGATACTCACAAAAAATTAATTTGAATAAAGTTACCACACATAAAACAGAAGAATACTGGTTTTAATCAGAGGAATTTTGTATATGAGGTAAAAGAAAGCTACATTTCAGTCCTGAATTTGACGTTGCTGTAACTTTATCTTATAACAATATCTTCGGACATATGCCAACATAACCACAGACTACTCATTGTATTTTTCATTTTATCAACTGAGACCATTTTTAACATCAAAACATTAATATGAACTTTGTAAAAATTGTTATGCAGGGACAGTTTGAATATAAGCAAGTAGGAAAAGGGCACCCATGGTGCAGGAATTTGAGCAAAGAAGTGCTTCATTCTTTGCTTCTCATAGTAACCTTGAAGTTTGTGAATTTTGAGGAAATTCATCCTCTCATTGTTAAAGTGACCTCTCAGTGTGACCACTGTGTTTCAGGAACAGGGAAGATAAAACCCAATTATTCTGTTTCCATTTTATCTTTTAAGCAAAAGTTAGTGCATTTGATGTCAGTCTACCAGCTTAAAAATAGTTAAGACCATCCAACGTCACTGAAAGATGAATCACTTATCACGATACAAACAGAAAATATAATATAGTCCCATCTGTAAAAAGTCTGAATTAGGCCTTATTTGTTTAGGTTTTGATGCAAACTGGTAATGTTTAATAGGACGAATGAACAATTGTCATAAATGGAGTTTTGTCTTAATTTAAGTGAAATTTTTATCCTTTGCCAAAAAATATAATTTTTTTCTTAAACAGTTTTTTGACATATATCAATTAGAAATAAGAAGACTTATTTGATTCAATCCCAGCCAGCGTAATCTGTCACTTTTTTATATTTGGAAGTAGAACTTAATTAGTTTCATAGAATTTATGAATATAATTACAGTAAACACTCAGTTAACTGGCACCCATGGGGATTGGTAGGTGCCGGATAACTGTGGTGTCTGGTTGCTTGAGAGTTACTATTAAAAATAGGCCTGACTACTACTGTACCCTATACTATTTGTTTGGTTTGACTTGTTCTCAGGTTGGGGAGAGAAGGTATTTATTCCTATCTTCCTTTTTAAAACTTTAAATCTCTAAAAACGTAAGGTATGTTTCTGCAGGGGGGGGGGGGACAGAAAGTGCAACACATGAAAATTGTGCTGTATTTCTTTGATTTATTTATTTATTTTTTTTTGGCAGTTGCTTGAGAGTGCTGGTTGTGTGAGTTCTGGTTAATTGAGAGTTTACTGCGTTAATACAGTAATGCTCAAACCAAAAAATAAACAGCACTTTCAAGTGAACTTAACAAAAAGTATGAGAAGGAAGATTATCAAAAAAAAACACTGCTTTTTGTAGAACTCTGCATTTCATAACCTAACATGATCACATGATCTTTTTCAACATTGCCTGACAAATGGAGAAACGTTCCATCGATGTAGCTTGTGATTTTTGTTGGGGTTATCGGATCTGTCTGGAGAACTTTAAGAGATGGGAAGAAGTAATTAGCCAAATGGACTGCATACGTTTCCCATGATATCAGGCCTAATTTGCTGCTAGTGACCTCTGTGAACAGCAAGGGAGACCTAGATGCAGCTTAAGCTGCTGGCTATCGTTTTATTCTGCTCCATTTTATGCTTTTCCTGTTGGTTGTCCTGTGGAGCAGGCTAGTTATCTGGTGCATCTTTGTGCTGTTGTGCTGTGGAAATAAATAAATAAACCCAGAAGATAACAAAATAACTTACATACATCCTTAAATAAATTGGATAGATATATAGATAGATAGATGGACAGATAAATAAAGACATACATACATACATTCATAAACCCTAGAGACAGTAACCCCTGATATAAATGCACCTGTAATCATTAAATTCAATAACTTATTATGCTAAGCTTCACTGATGTAAAAATATAAAATAAAAACATACATACGACCAAACTGCCAACACTACATCTTTAGAGCATTATTCTATTAAACAGCAGAGAAAAATTACAGAGCTGCGAGGAGATAGGTGTCTCCAGAATTAAGATAAAGGAGTAACCTCCTTGTTACTTATGAAAACAATGAAAAAGGAACACTTAAACATTACATCCAAAACTTCAGAAGTTAATACCGCTTCTATAAAGGTACTGTAGAAACAAACTCAAACAGGCTTAGTCACCAGAACAACTCAGCTTTTATTTATGATAACCACTTTCATCCACCAACTAGACTTCATCAGACCAACTCTTCAATAAGAGCTTTAACTCATGGAAAACAGTACTTAAAAAGCACAAAGAATCAGAAATAAAGATTGACAACCTCACACATAGTAATGAGCCTAGCCTACAACTAAAAGTCAGCCTGATGTAACATCATTTTTTACAATTCAAACTAAAATAAGAACCAAAATGTATATCAATAATACAAAGTCCACATAAAGTGAAGTATAGAACTAGTAAAACCAATAGGACTCTAACAGCTTCTGAAAAAAGTAACTCAGTAAATGGCTCAAAGAAACTCTATTAGGTTGCAAGGCAAGGACAAAGATAAAGAAGGTAGTCAGACACCCTTCATAAGGGATCCCAGAAAGAACCTGCTCACTAGTCCATATGACATCAAAGGAAGATAGGAGTACTTCCAGGCAGCTTCTGAATGAAGAAAACCCCACAGAAGCTGACAAAGCCTATGATGAAAGCAGAGGAGGAGTTCACCTTAGAAGAAGAAGAAGAGCACTGAGGAAAGTGAAATCAGGGAAGGAAGCAGGCTCAGAAGAGATCACAGCAGATATGATAAGGATGTTGGGTGAGATAGGAGAGAAATAGCTCCTAAGGGTACTCATAGCAGTATGGAGAGAAAGTTTTATCCCAAATGACTAGAAAATAAACATACTAGTACCAGTGTGCAAGAACAAAGTGGACATTCAAACTGTAGCAGTAAAGAGTATCAGACTAGTGTCACACCACATGAACGTTCTGGAAAGGGTGACTGATAAATGAATATGCAGAACAGTGAAAAGGAAGATGGGCTATGAGCAGTTCATATTCATATTAAGATGCAGCACAACTGACCCAATGTTTACACTGAGACAGATGGTTGAGAAGAAGTTAGAGATAAGGAAAGAGTCCAACTGGGCATTGTTAGATTTGGAGAAAGCATATGACAAGGTCTCAAGAACGGTGATTCCCAGAAACATTGTTAGAAATGGCACAGGCTATGAGCAAAGACCAAATGACTCAAGTATGAACAGTGTTTGGACTCACAGAGGGGTTCCCAGTGGGAGTGCATGTGCACTATAAGCTCACTGGTCTTCCTACTGGTGATGGACTACATCAGCAAACAGACTGGAGGGGACAAGTCAACAAAGCTGCTGTAAGCCGATGATGTGGCATTACAGGCAGTCTCTGAGCAAGAACATCAGAAAAGGATAGGGGATGGAATGCAAAACTGAAGGCACATAGGTTGAAACTGAGCACAGATAAGACAGTTGTAATGGCGGGAAATGGGGGAATCAGAAGAAGCTGAGAATTTAAATAGATGGGATGGTAGTGGAACAGGTCAACCGCTTCAAGTATCTATGAGGGATGGTTGAGGAGAAGGAAAGTCTGAATGAGGAGGTCAAAAGCTAGAATCAGAGGAGCTGCAGCCAACTGGCATAGATTGTCAGGGGTAGTGTAGGACAGACAAATACCAAAGAAGCTGAAAATAAATGTGTAAAAAGCAGTGGTGCGCACTGTATGGAGCAGAAATCTCTGCCATAAAAGACAGCAGTTGAAGAGGCTAGAGGTCAGGGTCAAAAGTGATTGAGATGGTTGGTAGGATGCACACTGTGGGACAGATGAGGAAATGAGGATGTGAGAGGAGAAGCCAAAGTAGCTTTGATTTCATAGAGGATCAATGAGAACCGACTAACTTGGTTCGGGCACATGTGCAATAAAACAGAAAACAATCCGGTAAAGATGATTTGGGACAGACAGGAACAAGGCAAAAGGAATTGAGGAGTCTGGCAAAGAGGTAAACAGATTTTGTAAGAGAAGTCTGGCAAAGAGGTAAACAGATTTTGTAAGAGAAGGCTTGTGGCAGTCAGGTATGAGCACTGAAGAAGGCAGAAGTTAGAACAGAGGCACTGAATCGAGAAACATGACACCCCAACCCATATAGAAAATTGGAAAAAAAAGGGGGTTGATGATAAATCAACAGACTACATATCAGAGTATTATTCAGTGTTGTGTGATGCTGGGTATGCAATGGAATCATGGGTGAAGACCACTTTCCAGCCACCCCAAACCTTTTTTGACATGGTATATAACACTGCATATTTGGTTAATGAGGTAGAGCAATGCAGTATGTACCAGAGACTTGCAGACAAATATTTATGGTGTGTACCATGTTACATAATATGGTAGAAAACAAGCAGATAGAATAAATTGCAAACAGACTGAGAGACCTGTCACAACACCAGATGACAAGTCATATGCAGAACTGCTGGAAGAACATGCTGTGCCCATTGCAAGTCAGAGGCAGTTGCAAGACATTGCAGCACTGGCAAATAGGAAGCATCTAGTCCTCAAATATAAGGCCATGATACAGACCTCACCAATAAAGTATGCACTGTCGCACCCAGGTTATGCAATGCAGTTCAATAACTCACAAAGCTGTGTATCAAGTATTGCCTGTTGGAGCCAAGGATCATATTTTCCAGTACCAGAGTAGAGCAGCCAATATGAATTTTGACCATCTGTAATTTGTTGCCCTTGTGTTTTATGGACTGATGTAGTCGTCCATGGTAGAGATGGTATAGCACTCTAGAAATATGTATGGGAATCCTGATATGATGTCTTGTGCTTGGAGGCAATTAATGTACAGCACACATTACCTGGATAAAGGTCCCAGGCAGGAGCAACACTCTGTTGGCCAGTGAAGGATAGTGATGGTATAGAACTGTATGACCATGAGTGGTTGAGTTGATGAATTGTCCCAGAAATGGAGCCTCAATAGCACAATTGGCCACATCTGGGAGGCACGGCACATAAAATAAGTTTGCCACTGTGAACAAAGCTGACAGTGATGAAGTCATGTGAACAATGTACCATTTATGTATGACTGGCCTGTGAATACCCCACCTTGCTCCCACACCATCCCAGAGATTTACTTGGATTTGCTTCCAAAGGCAAAATAGATGGTGGTTGACATCTGTCTCATGGAGTTACACTCAGGTAGTATTAGGTCTAGCAAGGATCTGACTTGCATGGCCTGTTTCTAATCTGTACAGTCCATGTCACCATGCTGGTACTAGAACTCATCTCTTATGACATACAGGTATTGCCAATTATCAAGCAGTCAAGAGGCTGTTTGCACCAGCAGTAACATGCTGTGTATAATGACTGTCAGTGCCTGGATAACTGACCTCTACATCCAACATGGAATGCTGGAGGCCTCAGGTCTGAGTCTTAAATGAGAGCTAATATTATCCTTTAACCTCCATGATTCTAGTAGTGCCTAAGCAGAGGCTGAGTGTGTGTGTTTGTGTGTGTGTGTGTGTGTGTGTGTGTGTGTGTGTGTGTGTGTGTGTGTGTGTGTGTGTGTGTGTGTGTGTGTGTGAGTGTGTGTGTGTGTGTGTGTGTGTGTGTGTGTGTGTGTGTGTGTGTGTGTGTGTGTGTGTGTGTGTGTGTGTGTGTGTGTGTGTGTGTGTGAGTGTGTGTGTGTGTGTGTGTGTGTGTGTGTGTGTGTGTGTGTGTGTGTGTGCATGTGTGCGTGTGCTTGCACATGCATGTATGAGTGTGCATGTGCGTGCTTGTGTGTGCGGTGTGAGACATTTTTATCTTGTTCACTAAGGGGGCATTCCTAGCTGAAAGGATAAGGGAAGTCTCAACTCCTAAATTTACAGAGGATCCTGTTGGTCCAGTGGCAATGACACCAGCATGGTTGATGTCCCAAATAAGTGCCAACATTATCATTTTACTTATTTGAATCTATCAGTTGCTCAGCAGAAGGCTGTGTGTGTGTGTGTGTGTGTGTGTGTGTGTGTGTGTGTGTGTGTGTGTGTGTACACTCATGTGTTTGTCTGTCTAATCTGAACTCAACATCTGCTGATTGATGCCAAGTGTCATATCCTGGTTGGAGAAAGACGTGGTGTCATGGTGGTGACTCCCATCAGCATGCCTCTCCCACATGGTGTGTGTGCATTTGATGGTCACTCCTGTGAACTCTTGTTGGAGATCAAATTTACATAATGTGCAGAGTTACCTACCAGAGAACTCAGAAGTCTGGCTCACCTCAAAACCATCAGTCTCATCATACACTAATGATATGTACTTTGCTGACAGTGCCCCTGTGTCATCTGACAGTGTGATATGCACGTCGCCATTCTTATCAGCCACAGGTGATCACCTAACATCAGGTTTATGCAATTTTGTTGTGGTAGTACATCCATCTGGTGTAACCTATGAAATATAAAGATAACATACCTGTTACAGCAGTGAAATATACACCTTATACCCCCAATATAGTACATACATAATGGTATTTGACACAATTTGTGAATGGCATATGAACAAACACACTCTTTGTGGAACAGTACATTGCATTTACAGCCAGGATGTATATGGCGAAGAGATATGCAGATGTGTTTTGGAGAATATATCCCCTTCTCATGCAAGACACTGCATAACATGCTCATATATCTGCTGTTACTAATCTGCTCACCGTATCTTACAGACATACTCCTGGCAGTCATACCCAGCCATGTGTTAATAAGCAAGCGTCTGTCTAATATGAGAGTCTGCTCAGGCATCCTAGTCTGGATACTAGAATCTCTTCCATCTCTATGAGTCACTTCCTTGTGGGTAGTCTTTTTCCTGTGGTGCTACATTCCTGGAATTATCCCTAACCTTTGTATTTCAATACATCTGGATGATTGTTCTATAATCACCTCAGAAGGCACTGATGTCTTACATCAGTTATTCCCACACTTGACCCAGAAAGTCCCTGTCTATTTTCCCTTTCCTGGAAAGTGTCAGGTATACATGAGGCATACAATAACATCTCAGTCTCTTAGATACTGGCATTTTCCAGTATTAGCCTTTCTGAAGGACCCATCAGATGTCTACTCCTGCGGGCTATAATTATCACTTAGTGTATGAGCATATGGCTTCCTTTGTTAACCTCTGTGCATGTATAATGCCCCTCTTCCCTCATATGGCTCTAATTTACTTATCAGCTGTTGAGCTGTAGCCATGTCTTTCTTCCTATACTGAGAGATGAGTTTGGTATGTTATGACTGCCCACAGATTTGCATAACTGAGTTGATAGTATCCACTGATATTTATTTTAGTTACTTAACATTTGTTGACCATGAAAGTCTGACTGGACAGAGCCTATTTTCAGTTGAAGCCCATGGAGAAATGCTCCAGATGAATGTTTTTGGAATGTGGGAGAAAAACAGAGTAGCTGGAAGAAACCCATTCAAACACAGGGAGGACATGCAGACTCCAGACAGAAGGTACTCCAGATGAGAATCAAACAGGAGTCCCTCGTGTTGTGAGGTGATAATTTTAAGCCCTGCACCACTGTGCCACCCAGTGCACCTCCTGTACCTCTTCCCAAACCCTGTATAATTAGATGCTGCTCATTTAACTGCCATGTCCTTGTGTTGTATTCTCTGTCACAATAGGTGGGCTACAAGAAGACATGTAAATGCCATGCCCTTTAAACTATATTACATCACTACTCCTACTAGCTAGGCTCCGTTCCTGTGCTAACATCCACAGCTGCTGTTAAGTACAGTGCAGAGATACATTACTAGGTGACGTAACTGCCTTGCATATGTTTAAATCAAATTGCAGAGGCTTCTTCAGGGAAACACTGATTCCTGACTAAACTTGTTTTAATTTGGCCTTACCCCATATGGCTAAAACTCTTTATAGCATCCTAAAATGAGTCTTGCAGCATACTAGTTTTGCTAATGAGTTAATTTGGTGTGATGGTTTCTGACTACCTACTATAATGAAAGACACTATCACAAGAAAGCATCAGTAGCCTACTTGACCTGGCTCATCCCACTTTAATGAAACATGCACTTTAGATGTCAAGCTCTTACTTATACATTCCTACATATACATTGTCTAGAGCATGATTGCCTTACGATGTATGTGACACAATGTCCTAATATGAGGGCATGAGCATGGGGCTACCATTCTACTTCTTAAGTGGATATTTTGAGTAGGTAGGTAGTGGAGTCAGCACAGCTTCTGCATGCTGAAAGAATTCAGGGTTTTCCTGTATTCTCATCACAATACACTGAGAAGCAGTTCTTCGTCCATTATATAATGAAGATGACAAGCACCAGCTTTGCCAGGGCAGTGAGAAGTACCACTTTTATCAACCATTCTAGTGAGCAGAGCAGGCAGAGATAAAGGGGCTTACATAAACATCATTCTATGTTTCTTTGGTGGGAAGTAAAGCTTAGAAAGAGTGTGCCAATTATGTAATGTAATATAAACAGAGCATAGTAATATTTCTTTCATTCATTTGTGTTTATTGACATTCTCTTATTTTTTTAATCTCGGACAATGATTTTTTTTTTTTTGACCAGATTAGTCCCAGAAGCCCAATGGCCTCCTTTCAGGGATGATCAGAGGTGGCATTCATACTGACCAGAGGAAATTTGGCCAAGGCAAAATATACTTTGCCATGCTACTTGGAGAAGAGTAACTGGAGCACTGTCTAGAGCTGCTAGGTGTCAACTGGGGTGCTGCTTCTGTAGTTTTAGGAATTCCAAGATGGAGGAGAGTACTGCTGAGCTGGAGAGAGGAACAGGAGAAACTTACTGATGGAAAGTGATGAAATCAGTATTAGAGAGTTGGAAAATGGAGGACAGCGGATGCAAATGTCGATGGATTTGATAAAACAGGCATAGCCAAAGGAAGGAGAGAAAGTGCAATGGGGTGTCATGGTGGAGAGAGTATAGCAAGAGGTATAAACTGAGAGATTAGAAAGAAAAACAACTGCTGATGAAGGGAAAATAATTTAAGCATTCTCAGTTTTCAGGTTTTACCTCTACAACAGGGTTTTTTGCTCCAAGAAAATGTGGTTATGCAGACACAACAAGACAAGGATGAATAGAAGAAGGAACTGCGAGGGGATAAACATTTGCACTTTCTTGGCAGCCACAATGAAGACAGCCATTAATAAGCATAATAAATAAATCAGATGGTGGTGTGAACAGGTATGGCATTATGGATACTATTATTCTGCCACTAGGGTTTAACAATAAGACTTTAGAGCAATAATTAATTTGGGAGCTGAACATGTTTGTGAAGTGACATTTGAAAGTTTTAACTAGCAAAAAAATTAATGAATGACACTGAAAAATGATGTACAGTAGCACCATGGAAAGTCCATTTATTTAAAAGCTTTGGTCTACAGCTAGAAATGAAAACAGAGGTGCAATTTAATACTTCAGATATGGAAGAGTATGAGTTAAAACTGTTTTTTTCTTTCATAATGTAGTAAAGTGCATTAAGTTGAAAAATACATGATGAAGAAAATGTATGGACTAGTGGCTAGGAACTGGAGGTAATAATGGATGTTAAGGATGGGAAACTTCAGTATATTTCAAATACAATAATTCTAAATGGTGAAAGAAGATTTGATATGTACTGAGACCAAGTTAATCCATGTTATTTGTGTGGGAATTAAAATCATTTAGTACAAGACTGTAACACATGAAGGTGTGGTGGCCAATGTGGGGAGAGGGAACATACAGCAAAAAACTTTTTGTCATTTCGTAAAAAATGTAATGAATTTGGACACTTCTTGTTTAACTGTCCCATATTATATAAGGGAATAGTAGATGAAGAAGAAATCTCAGAAGGCAGACAAACAGGAGAAAATAGTATTGCAGAAGATGTTGAAAGAGAGGATGGTATGGTGAAGGGAATACTGGAGACAATGTAAACAATAAAGATGCAGTTAGAGAAGAAATAACAGCCCAGATTGAGGTTATTAATATAAAAGACCACAGGTTTGCAATTTTAGAAAATGAAGAGGAAGAGGAGGTAGAAATGAAGACAGGATATGAACAAGAACAAAGTAATGAAAAATAAATTTGGGAGCTTGGGGAAGAAAAAAGAAAAATAAGCTCTAGAAGTAAAGCAGTTACAAAAAATCAAAAAAAGGATGATATAGGTATTGTAGCATTAAATGTGAGCAGCTTTATAAATGATACAAGAAGTAGTGGAATGGTATAACAAAAATAAAAAATGGATGTTTTTGCTTGCTTGTCAGTAGATGAAACAAAGGAGAAAAATAACAAGAATACAAGCAATATGTTGCTGGTGGGGGCAAATTGGTTGGTAGAAAATGAGATGTGTTCTGAAATAGGAATTCTCATACAATTTGAAGAAATACGAATTTTAGATGTAACAATAGTACTACCAAGAAATTAAGTGATGTGGATATGAGAGTGAGACAGACGTGTACAAGATTAATAGTAATGTGTGCAAATAACATCACAGAGGGAAAAAAGTTTTTTGAAGACATTAAAACATTTGTATTAGTAAATATGTTAATAGTGCTCAGTAGTGATAATAGGAGATTTCAACTGGAACCTGAGAAAAGAAAGGGGAAAAAATAATACAAGATATTAAGATGTTAAGGGACTTAACATTTTGTGGATTAAAAGTAGGAAAGACTAGATATGGGCATATAAAAGGGAATTTTAAGACTGAAACTGATTATATCATTTACTCTAAAGATATGAAAGAAATCAAAGACTGAGTATGGATGGAAGATTTTTCAGATCATAGATTAGAATAGGGGAATGTAATGTAATAAAGGAAGGAAATGGAAAATAGATTAACAA
Organism: Protopterus annectens; assembly: GCF_019279795.1. Classification (NCBI taxonomy): domain Eukaryota; kingdom Metazoa; phylum Chordata; order Ceratodontiformes; family Protopteridae; genus Protopterus; species Protopterus annectens. Next base: position 546,926,633 of record NC_056743.1, on the reverse strand, counting down.
GGAGGAGGGGATGACAAGAGACAAAGAAATATTATGGAAAGCCCATGTAATAATACAACTATTTTATAAAACTAGATGCAGTCATAGGGAGGTGTATAAGCAGAAGCAAAACAATACATTTAGAAGTGGAACAGAGAAAAAAAGATGAAATAAAAATATATGGAATTGAGAGAAAGATACAGCAAGAAATTGGCAAAACAAGGTAAGTAGAAAATAATGGAGAATAACTAAAAATTATGTTACACTGGCAACGTTTATTTCTGAAAGGAAAGAAAGAGGCAGTTTCTTCTTACTTAGGAAAATAAGTAAAAATGGGAAGGAAGGAAGGTTGGGTACTATCTTAGATGGCAAAGGAGACAACATGCAAACAAAAAGCTATTATAAAGGTGGTAGAAATTTTTATGAGGAAAATATATGAAAGAGAGAATGAATGGGCAAACAAAATAGGAAGTGAAAAAATGATAAATTAAGGATTTTTTTAAGAAAATGATAGGAAGCGAAAGTAGAGAAGATGATAACTGAAAGTAATGATGAATCAGCACTGCTATTACATGGTATAAGTTGTATTTTAAGGGGATGAATAAAGGTGAAAGAGAAGTTTTTTTTTAAATATTATATTAATGAAAAAAGATATAATGGAAGAAGACATACGTGTTAGAATGATGAAATTTATAAGGAAAATGTTGCAAGGGAAAGATGCAAAAAATTGGACATCTATAACACTAGGGAATACTTGACTATACAATACTTATGAAAATAGTACAAAAAGGATGTATAAAGTATTGTATGGGAAAATAGTTTATGATATAAAAGGAAGATAGGTGAAAGAAATGTTAATTATAGTGAAAGTGGTGGAAGTGATGATACTGAAGGAACATAAAGACATAAGACTAATAGCATGCAACGTAGGTAAAGACTTTGATAAATTAAGCCATGAAGCAATGTAACAGATTTTAGAGGCATATGGCAGAGGAGAAAACATATTAATATAATGAAGAAATGTTATGAGAATTTATGGGTACAAGTTATGATAAATGGATGGATGGGAAATATTAATAAAGGAATAAAACAGGGATGCCCTATGAGTATGTGCGTATTTGTATTAGTAATGAATGCAGCAGTACAGACATGCATGCATCAAATGAGGAAGACAAGATGTGAGATGAAAGAAATGTAATACCTCTCAGCTGTCCAGATTTTTGACAATGTTCAGATTTCTGCCTCATATTTTTTGGTCCTTTTTTATAAAATTGTCATCATTACAGATTGAAGTTAGAAAATGACAGACATCTGAGTTTCAGACTTCATACCCTTCAGAAAATTTGTGTTAATGTTATTCTATCAACTTTCTAAGTATGGAAGAGCAATATTTAAAAAAAAATGTGCCTATTTTTCGGGTCTTTGCCCCAATTATATTTATGGCTTTGTCCAGATTGCTTGTCCTAAGAGGTTGATAGATATGAATGAATGAATGGATAAGTGAGGTTGTAATAAGGTGGACGGAAATGTTACACAACCAATATGTAAGACATAAGCAAATGATTTTGTTTTAATATCAAAAAAACAAGGGATGGATAAGTGAAGTGATCAAAATTAGCTGTTAAAAAACTCATTTGCAGTTAAAATGAAGTATACATGATTTGGGAGGGTAAAAAAAAGTAAATGTAGTATACAGTATTTCACAAGAAAGGAAATAAAGATTTAGGGAGAGCTATTTGGTGAGTATGAAAGTGTAATAAGTTAATAAAGATCAAAATCAGAATGAATAAAAAAAATGTTAGCTTGGTGGAAAAGCTGTTATTTATCATTCCAGAAAAATACATAACTGCTGAATACTTATGTATTAGGAAAATATCATATTTATAAGGAATATATGCATTTCCCACTCAAACAGAAAAAGAGTTATTAGTGATTTTTTTAAGATCAATTTTGGGGGTCAAGGCTGAACTTGGTGAGTAGAGGGATAATTAAAATAAAAAATGTGGGGGTTTGAAAAATAAACAAAAAAATCCAATAGTGTATTTAGTGTCTATGCATTTATTTTAAGTAATGAGAAAGGTAAAAGAAAGACAAAAGGAAATGACAGGCAAAATGCTATATTAATAATATAAATTGTATGGGAAAAAACACAAGGAATAGAAAATAAAAAGGGACAACATGGAAAAAAGAATGTGACAATATAATGAAGTTATGGAAGATGTGGACTTTTCTTCTTAGAAGCCCAGAGGATTCCTTGTGACCAGCAAGCATAAGGTGTGGAGGCTGAGGCTGACTGTGTCTGACAATGATAGTTAGCTGGATGCCTGTCCAAACACAGTAGAGTAACTCCTGCAAATCTATTGCAGTCATGTAGCTGGCTGACCTGATCATCAAGCCACCAGAGTACAAGTTTGCAGATGGCATCAAGTATGGAGGTTACTGTAATAGGATAATCTTTGGCACTGTACCCTGCTTATTATCCAGTGAAGGTGTTCACCAGACTTAAGTTTCATTCCCCATAACATTAAGTCCACTTAAGTTGGAAAAACAGTTGAGGTACCTCGCCATCACCAATTTTCTACCCTCTTTGTGTCTGGGTGCCTCAACTGTTTTCCCAACTTAAGTGCTTATACTAACTCGTGTGTGTGTGTGTGTGTGTGTGTGTGTGTGTGTGTGTGTGTGTGTGAGAGTGAGTGTGTGAGTGTGTGTGAGAGTGTGTGTGTGTGTCTCTTTCTCTGAATTTAATGTCTGCCCCTACTACCTTCATTACTATTCTTTGGGGCTTACATATCTATCTTCCATGAATATTAAGGGCTTCATTCTCATTCCAGAAAAATAAATGTCCTTCTCCTCTGATCTCTTATTTGTTATGGTTGCCTTTATGTGGTTTTCTTTGCTTTCAATTCTCCTTTTTCTAACTTTGCTATCTCCCCTTTTCCTCCCCTTTATATGATGAAATGTGCTCTCCCTTTGCTGTCTTATACCTTTTCGGCCTGTTCGTAATACCAAAGTTCAGTAACATAATTAGGGTAGGGTGATGGGGCAACAGCCCCAGGATTTCTGTTACATAGTATGATTGCCTGGTAAGAATCCTGCAGGAGTGCAGTGTTGCCATTGAGTTATGTAGCCGCAAGGATATTGCAGATTTGTAAAAAAAATGTTGACATTGCATTTGCTTTCATGACTGAAGCACTGTGTGTGTGTGTGTGTGTGTGTTTGTATATGTGTGCGCATGTGTGTATGCGCATGCAGGTGTGTGTGTATGGGCATGCATGTGTGTGTGCATGCACGTGTGTGTGTGTGTGTGCGTGCATGCACATGCATGTGTGTATGCGCGCACATGCACATGCATGTGTGCACGCACGCATGTGCATGCATGCATGTGTGTGCACGTGCACGCATGCATGTGTGTGTGTGTGTGTGTGTGTGTGTGTGTGTGTGTGTGTGTGAAGCAGAGAGAGCATGTTACTGCTTACAGTTGTGACAAGCAACATTTTACAGTTCTAGAAGAGCAGACAAGATTTTAATTGTTGTTCAACTTGGGGAGTCAATTGTTTTTATCATGATCTTTCAGTTGAGGGATGTCAGTTTGGGAACTGCACTGGGTGCCAGATGACTGACTATGGTTCTTCCTGAGTTGCAGATTTAAGGTGGTTTGTTATGTGTATGATAATACATTTTCCTGAATTATTCCATAGCTTTTTTGACAGCGATGATGAGAGGCATAGCACCTTGTCCCCTAGCATGATTGCCTCCTATGACATTCCAGCACTAATTTAGTGTGCAGCCCTTTTCTTGAAATTCCTAATACGTGGCCGCTATGGACCGCATTCAGCTATAGAATCCTTGATATCTGACACTTTGCCCCTGCATAGTGTATTTTTCAGAATAGCTCTTACATGGAACAGAAATAGCTATTTATTTTGGTCATGGCATTGACATCAAATGTGAGGAAAGCAACACTAGTGTCACATTTTCATTCATTAAACATTATCTAACTTATTCCAGGTTGTAACTAAAATCTGAACATTTCCTACCAATCAGCAGAATAAAGTAAGGCAATCATCCCCAGTGAGATGCCACTCTATTGCATGATGAATACAAAGACAAACAGATATTTTTTCTGTAGAAAATTAGAAATAGTAACAAAAATAAATCATGAACAGTGGGAGACTTAGCAAATCTAAAGAGAACGGACCTCCACTCTGGAATCAAACTGTGGCACACTGATCCGTGGGATAACAGCTCTAAATGTTGCATTAGTGTTATAGTACCCCGTCACATTTTCAGAGGTGAATAGATGACTCTTCAATCTACACTACATCAGTGATAGATAGCCCCTAATGAGTCCCATTACATATCTATGATTCCACAATACAACTTTAGGTCATTCAATGCGTGATTGTATAATTCAAATTAACAAATATGATTTTTTGTTTCAGTTTTTTTTTTTTTGGCACCTCTATGTAGCAATAAATTGTTAAAAATAATTAAGACTATTTTTACCTGTGCCACTGAAACACCAGAACAGAGTTCATGACTTCAGATGAGAACTAAAAATGCTGTTCTGAGGCAGAATCAAATATGCAAATGCTAATTTCTATATACTGCTTTCCTAACATATTAATAAGCGTTTTAATAAACATTAATGAACTGCAGCTGGGAGTATGAAATACGTTTATTTTGTCTGTCATGAGTCATTTTCATTTACTGAAAGAGTTTGACTTCCAAAAGTGGCAATGCTTACATCATGTAGTTTTAGAGATTGTCTTTCTGCTTTCTGAAAATTTTCATTTTACCCCTTGTCTGGCCCCAGTTCTGTTTTAATTAAATTGCAGCCTGCATTTTGTTTCTGCTTGATCACTTTAGTTTGTACAAAGCAGAAAAACATAGCATGAGCCCCAGTAAGCACAACACAGAACTGTGATGCAAGTCTAAATTTAAAATGCCACATGACACTTTACTTTCACATAGCTGTTTCTGTCACTCTGAAATGATTTGTGAAAATACATTTACGGCAGTTAATAAATCAGAGTCATGCAGGAATACATTTCTAAGTCTGTTCTCTCCTGTCATAACTCCACTGTGATTAATTTAAAAACATGGCTGTAATTTAAAGTTTCATTTTCATTTCTAAAGCATGAACTGACTAAACAGTTTTTTTTGGTTATACAAAACGGGATAGAAGTCTCCAAACAACAAGAAATCCACTGAGGAGGAAACCATGCCATGTACACGGTGTAACAAAATTATTTTGTAAAGCTTTTTTTTTACCATCTCTTCTCCTGTCAGTTTCACAAGAGGAAGCTAAGCAAGGTGAATATATATAATCCATAATTTGAAAGCAATTTAAATCCTTTCTCTCATTTAAACAGAAGAGCAGACATCAAGCACAAGTTTAATTAGACATGCTCAGTCTAAGGTATTAAAACCTGAAATATATATCTCGAACAGAGTAACTAATTAAACTGATTTGCATTCTCTGCAGAAAATTGCTTTATTGTGTAGCACCAGCACATTTAAACTGCTTGAAATGACACCAGATTCAACATATTAGCGCAGAAAGAAGGCGTTCAGACAAATGTATGCTTTAGCTGCGTTTTAATAGTAATTAGCATATGCTAACAAAATACAATTTTGCAACAATGATAGATGTTACCTTATCAAATATGGTACAACCTGTATTTTATTATGCATCTGATTCTCCCATGTGGCTTTTTTATACAGCTTAATGAGAAATGTTCATTTCATGTTCAGTGATAAAAATAGGCATTGACTCAAGGGAAATCATACTTAGTGCTTGAGGGATATTGGGTGTGCTCTGAGCTTTTACAAGCCATGCTGCTACTTTTGAAGCATATATTCTACATCTTTAAATATCACATGGTCTGCAGCTTTTACTGGCCTAGTGTACATTAAGGTTGCATGTACATGGTGTACCTTGGGACACAATATTATGTCTCTGCTTATGAATTCAAAGTGATCAGCCATATTCGCTGTAGCAAATTCATGTTGCAGAATTACTTAACTGATCCTTACTGATACAGGAATTTGGTAAAGGGACAATAATATTCAGGTAAAAAGATTAGCAAGATAAGCCCTGTTTTCTGAGTCCTTACTCTAGCCCACTGGCTAAGTCCTTAAATGCAATGTATCTTTTTCTAAGGTAACTTAAGTATATTGAAATGCTTACTTATGCTCTGTGTTGTCTTGCTATTGAGTCTAGAAATGGTTATTTTTCAGGGGACATCAATATAAATCCCATAACACCTTACAATGAGAATGGATGCAGTCTAGCAGTTAGCACAGAGGATTTAGGCTATGAGTTGTTAATGAGCTGTTCCCTTTGGTACAGTGTTCGTGTCCTTCATGTGTCCACAGAGTGACCTTAAACAATCAGGCAGAGATTTTGAAAACTGCTACGCTCTTTAATGCTCTTCTGCACTGAACTGCATTCTACTACCTATGAACATTGTCCTTCTGGCAAAATGTATGTGAAAATCATTGCTAGCATTTTCTGTCTAATAGTATAACAAATTTTATAATATAACATGTTTTTTTTATTGTGTTGTATCCATATAATTACCCAATCTGCGGTGGTGGTGCTGCGTAACGTTGTCGCCTCACAGTTAGACGTTGCCCGTTCGATTCTCAGTTAGAGCGTCTTCTGTGTGGCGACATGCGTGAATGGGCGTTCCTTCGTTGAAGGTTGTGCGTTAGGCCCGGCAAGCCAGCACGTCAAAATCTACTGCCAATCATTAGCGGACCGGAGTTCCGCTGTGGCGACCCCTAACCGGGAAAAGCCAAAAGAAACAAACAATCCATGTAATTACCCAAACATTTCATAAGGTCTGTGGTTATTGAGATGTATTAATCATTATGCTTATGGTATTTAACTTCCTTTAAAGTTTCTAGTGTGAGATGTTTCACATGAAGAAAATGATGCTCCATAAACTGATACAGTAGTGTTGAGAGGAAACAAGCAATACAATGGAGTTAGCTATGACTCACATTTCCATAAAGCAATATTATATACAATATACAAAAACACCACTCTGAGATCGCACATTTATAAGGGGATCATATTATTTATTAACATTTAAAAGGCATTCTGTACTTCATTTTCTAGAGTGAGTACTTCAGAAGTTGTATTTCCAAATGTTACTTTTGTTTAGTTTTAGTTGACAGCATCATCGGACGATCCCGATGTTGACAATTACTGTTTGGTGATTTGGTTTACGCTGTAAAGCCTACACGATGAACAACAGTTTTGATTTGTTGCATTTGAGTAAATGCAGTTTGATGGATATTTTTTTCGATGATTAACCATAGACCAGGTGGATCTCACCACAAATGGTTCAGAATTAGGTAATACACTGGTTCTGAGTGGAATACTTCATTCATCAGAATAATACCCATAAAAAACACATGATAATAGGAATTTGCTTAGTAGTTTGCATCATTATGGGGGGCAGTATATATCGACATGGGAAAAAATGATTGGAAGTTCAACCTGCTTCACCTAGGCTGACCTGCAAGGCTTATTTTTTAGCTTCAGCATTCTGGCTAAAGCCCGTGCCCCATAGTGCCTTTTTAGACAGAGCCTGATTAGTACACCTCCCACTATAACAGATGACAATGTAGCCATTTCTAACCCTAAACTGGATGATATCAAGGTGTCTTTTCTCAGTTCCAAAGGCCTTAACAATTACCTGCCTGATCTTTGAAGTCTCGGGCTGCTTTAACACACAGGCATGTTTCTGTAGTTGCTGAGACTTCGTTTCTAAAGATAGTACTCCCTCCAAACCTGTCTTTTTCACCTACCATGTATTCATGCCAGATGGAAATGGTGGTTGTGTTTACATATTTGTTAAAGACCTCATAACCACTAGACAGATTCCACGATACACGTAAAGTGAATTCATTGAATGTCAGTTTACCATGAATAAGATTATCAGCTTGCCATAATTGAAACATGTATACCTTCAAATTCCAGTATACCCAGACATTCTTAGACTTAATTATAATCTCTAGAATTCACAGATAAGAAGCCTACTAGAGGGGTATAATATTTTTGTCTACTATTAAGTGATATAGCCATTACATATTATACCATACAAAGTTCTCCATCAGTGGTTAAGTCTGATTATAAGCTTGTAACCTTATCTTTTAAAATTTCTAAAGTCTCTGCTGTTAGTAATTCTGAATTCTAGAATTTCAAGTTGACAAAGATCTTCACACTATAAATCTGATCTCTGCAAATCCACTTGTAATATCACTAGAATCAACACTGACATAGCTGTTACTTATTCAAAGGAGTTCTGTCAACACATAGATAAGTGCCTAGCTGTTCTTACTACAGCCATAGGTTCATATTAGATTACTAGCCAAACATTTTAATGGACTTACAATCTTAGCTATTATAACCTGATTTTACCCAATATATGGCTACAAGGGGCAAGAGCATGACATGGCTTTGTGCCTGTGCATTGAGTTTCTTACAGATTGCCCCTGTTCATAAGAGATATGGGCACTAGCCCAGGTGTGAATTTGCAATTCCCCATCCATTGATCCAAACTGTGCCTGAAGAGGGCCTGGGAAGGGCTCTGCTTAACATAAATAGAATCCTGTCCCTGAGACACATATCTGTCTCTCAACCATGTTTTGTTTGAGTCGATTACTAACTTTATATCCCAAGGTCAGATGACTCTCATGCTGTTTGACTTACAGATGTGTAGCAGCTCCATCAGAGCTGGATTTGCGAGTGCCTTGCAGGTGAAGCATAGGTCACCCTTAATAGTTGGCAGGAAACAGAGTAATGGGATAGGGCTTTTAGTCTATCTGCATAGTTTGTGTTGTTTGCATCCTGTATTTTCCTGTGAGAAACCTCGGAGGTCATTCCATTTAATTTAAGTGCCTAGCCATAAGCTTGCCAAATGGTGCATTGTACTTAGTTATTGGTCTAATGAGGGCTGAATACAGTGGGACTGTAATTTCTTGGGTTCTTAATGCCATACTTTTGCTTGTAAGCTGTGCCATATAGAAGGAATTCCTCACCGCTGTGAACACATGGTAATGAAGGTTCGGAGTGCTATGTGTGTACCTAAATCTCTCCGCTGTGTCTACTCTTAGGGGATGTGCTATTTTCATTGTAATTTGTAGGGGTATTTCACTTCTCAAAGGGTATGATAATACATTTTTCACATTTAATTTTAGGCCATGGTTCTGACACCAATTAGTTGTCTGATCTAGACCCTCCTGAATATCTATATCTTTGGTGGAGTAATGATTGCCCCCCCACTTATAGTCATCAGCAAACGTTGTCATCCAGAGGCTTTTCACATTATCTATGATTTCAGAGAAGTATATTCTTTACAAGCGTGATCCCAGCACTGAGTCCTGTGGCACACCACTAATAACTGGCCTCTTGCTATATCTGGATTCACCCACAATAACCATGTGTGTCCGGTCCACGAGTCAATTGGGTATCCGCTAGGTGATGTAGAGATTTATGCCCAGTTTTGAGTGTTTATTTATAATATCTGAGTGGGGAATTGTGTCAATTGCCTTGGCCAGGTCGAGGAAGGTGGTATGTACTGCTTTACCACCATCCATGGCCTTAGTGACTTTCTCATAGAAATCTATCAGATTCACTAGGTATGACCTGCCATTGACAAAGACAAATTGACTCGGTCCCAGTGCTTGGATTTTTCCTTTGTCATTATTTATGAGGTCCATGATTATTCTTTCTATTTCCTTACATATAAAACTAGTCAAACTTATGGGTCATTAATTTACCAGGTCATTAGATGGTCCCCTTTTTTTGCAAATGGATGACTGCTGCCATCCTGCACTCTGGAGGATGTGGTACAATACAGAGCCTAATAGGATTGGTAAGTCCTCATTTAAGCTATTTGACAGGCAATCTGTTATACTTTCAGGCCCCATTGGAGCCATGCTTTTAGCTTTAGAGATCACAGTGGCAACCTGTTCTTTGGTGATAATTAGCGGTGGACTGGGACAGGGTATGTATGGTGGGGGGAACTGGGACAATGGGGATGGGTAATTTAAGCTGAATTTGTCAGCCAGAAGATTTGCTACATCATCCAGCTGACTGCAGGTGATGCCATCTACAACTAACTATCTCCTTTAAGATTGTGGACATAACTGAAAAATGCCTTATGGCGATCCTTAGCTTTGGAGGATATTTTTACATCAAAGTCTGTTTTCAGAGATTTGAGTAGTTCCCTGATTCACTTATTACACTTATGAGGGAATTTTTGCTCTGCTGTGCACATTTCCTCTTACATCTCAACAGGATTTTCTTTCTTTTGTTGTACAAACTATTAATACCAGTGGTCCAGTAGGATGGCTTGTTTTGGTGGTTTGACCTGGGATTATCTCAGCCTGATATTGCCGTTTCTATGCAGTTGTTTATATGGTCATAACAGGGCTTTCTGTGTATGCCTCTGCGTAGGTTTCTGAGATTTCTTGATTTGGGATAGCTTGGAAACTAACTATGCCATCCCTTAATAGGGAGTAATTTACCTTAGAGAAGTTCTTCAAGTTTTTGGGGTTAGGTTGAGGTATAGCACTCTAGCATATATTTGAGTACTAGATCTAGGATATTTGGACTCCTAGTTGGAGTGCCAACTAGGTACTCCAGGGCATTTGAATTTACAAAAACAAGACATCTTTGAGCCTGTATGTTAGTGGTCATGTTGTTGTTGTTGTGTCTTTCAGCTTTTCCCGGTTAGGGGACGCCACAGCGGAACTCCGGTCCGCTAATGATTGGCAGTAGATTTTTACGTGCTGGCTTGCCGGGCCTAATGAACAACTTTCAACGAAGGAATGCCCATTCACACATCGCCCCACAGAAGACGCTCTAACTGAGAATCGAACGGGTAATGTCTAACTGTGAGGCGACAACGCTACCACAGTACCACCACCACGTATACCTCCCAATTAATGGAAGGGTAGTTAAAATCACCCATGTGTATGGTAGTAGGTTGGATGGTGAGTGATTCTAGTAACTTTAGGTATGATGTATGGGTTTCCTGGTTTATGGTGGTGGACTGTAGCTACCAAGAATATGGTAATGGATTTTTCCCATGGTTATTTGGATGTGGAGTAGCTCAAGCATGTCATATTGTTTCATCAGCCTTGAGGTGTACTTACCCTTTATGTAGATAGATACACCTCTGCCTTTTGCTCTTTCATGTTCAATGGGTGGTCAGAATGTATGAAGTGCATTATAGCCTTGCACTGGCAGAGTGATTTCTATGGCTTTGAAACATTTTTTTAGTAACTGCAGAGACATCAGCATTTTTCAGGGTGAGGGAAGCTTCCAGGGAATGCAATTTCTTGTTGAGTCTCCTAGCATTGGGCAGTAACACCTTTAGCTTGTCCTGAGTAACTTTTATTATGTTGGAAGGTTTGTCTGTTTGGAAATGCCTAAAAAGACACTAAAGGGCTAGATAATGTTTTTGCCAATATCCAAGAGCCTAGAGGTGACAAACGAAGGCCATCCCTGGCAAGGCAGCATTGGCTGTCAACCATGTCCTCCCAGGCTGACAAATATTGGCCCCCTTTGGAATGACACCAGTAGCTAAGCCAACTGTTTAAGCTGTTCATTTTCTGCTGCTCTTGTGGCATCATCCTTGGAGAAGTAGAATGCTGCTCAGTTCTAGGCTCATACCTGCCTGTGACACACATTCTGAGAACTCAATCATGTCTGTCTTCATCTCGTCCAAGGAGGTATGTCTCTGGTCATTCATGCCCACATCAACTATAAGTGAGTCATATTGGTACTCAGGGGTAAGTGAACTCAGTGCTTGTGTGATATGACGAATCCTGGCCCCAAATCAGCGTGAGTCACAATGGAGTCCCTATGACCAGAATATTGGGTTGTGGAGTGTTTCATTTTATGGGCTTAGTAGTTAAGTCACAATGAGATGTGGATTTATGCGTTGTTATCAGAATTGTCTTACTTACACATGTGTGGATTTTCTGATCACTGTGCCTGAGAGGCCTTTGAGGTTTGCGTAAGTTACATGTGAGCACCTCTGCATATGTGGGTCTGTGTGTCTGGTCCAATTTGGATGTGGTGAGTGATGTGTGTAAGTTTTGGCAACCTGTTTGCTGCTTTTTGTGTCTGACAGTGGAGCTTAGACTCTCACATACAATGTGTAACCACATCTGTCACACACTGTATTTGTCTGTGTGAGAATTAAGTGGCTGCCAGTGTACACAAGGCAATTATACAATGGCCCCCCATTAATATTCAAAAACGTGCACGCTGATTGGTCAGCATGCACGTTGTAAATCAGAGTTATAGTAATGGAAAAAGGTCCGGTCGCCTGGACTTTTTCCATTACTATAACTCTTTTTTTTTACAGCAACACTGTCTTGCTATGTTAAACGAGTTTAATATAGCGAGACAGTTTGTAAAAAGCAGCGGAAATCTTGCTTTCTCCGTTCCTTTTTTCAAAACTGTCTTGCTATGGTAAATGGGTTTAACATAGCGAGACAGCTTTAAAATAAGCAACGGAGATTCTCCATTGCTTTTTTTAAAGCTGTCTCGCTATGTTAAACTCCTTTAACAAAGCGAGGCAGTTTGTAAAAAACAACGGAGATCTTGCTTTCTCCATTGCTTTTTTCAAAACTGTCTTGCTATGTTAAATGGGTTTAACATAGCGAGACAGCTTTAAAATAAGCAACGGAGATTCTCCGTTGCTTTTTTTTAAAGCTGTCTTACTATGTTAAACCCATTTAACATAGCAAAACAGTTTGTAAAAAGCAACGGAGATCTTGCTTTCTCCATTGCTTTTGCCCACAGCTCTGATTTACTGCTTAGGCATACGCATGTGCAGTACATCAGAACTGCCGCAGAATACCAGACAGCTGCAGAAGGGCAGCAAGGAGGCATTATACAATGCCATTATTTAAGAAAAGTAATTATTTTTTTTCTTAAATAATGTCATTGTATAATAGCAAGAACCCACTTCTGGGTGTGGGTAATGCTGGATTTACCCACGGTTGGCTTTGTTTGGCCACTCGGGCTTTGCCCTCATGACCAAACCACACCAACCGTGGGTAAATCCGGAATTACCCACACCCAGGCATGGGTTATTGCTATATTATTACATTGTCTCAGGATACCCATGTCCACCAAGCTGGATGTAGAGATAGCAGGAAAGTGCCCACCATGATTACAGGTCCTAACGCGTACTTGAAAGGATGGGGTCGGGGGTTATAACCAGATGAAGAAAGGGTGCTTATTTGAAGTAATGTGCAGATAACCTAACCAGTGATGCTTCTCAGCATCACATCAGATTCTTTCTATGCAGAAATAGTTCTGGGTACTATAATAAGGTAACTAGCATAGTAAATGTTCACAGCATAATGAAAATAAAAAATGTTAACAGATGCTTGCTTTTGAATATGGCACTGGCACAGCTCCATTCAAATATAATGAATTTACACCAGCAATGGAAATAGAGAAAATTGAGTACCGAGCCCTCTGGTCAATAAAATGACTATACAAGGAGCCCTACTGTGTGCTTTCCAACTCAAATAGACCAGATAAATACCTACTGCCACTAGATGAATAATCACAGTCCTCCTAATGTAAAAGCACAGTAAAGTATGTCCAAAATGAAATGCTACCACAAACTTAAACATAAAGAAAGGCAATAAGAAATTCAAGATAACAGATTTGTACTTTAAACAGTTTATGAAAGTGTGATTATTTAATAAAAGTACTTTGCTTTGTAGAAATGAGTGAAATGAGCCAAGAGCCACTAAATTGTGCATAATTTATAAAGGCACTAAAAACAAGATAAGCTGATTAATAAGCCCCACAGCCAATAAAACAACTACATGCAAGAATCCTTAGTATGTTTCCTCAACATATACAGACCAGGCTATGACCCACTGCCACCAGATGAAAAATCCACTGTCCTGTTGATGTAAAGAGACAGAAAGATGTTTGCGAGAGTAAAAATACATTATTTTATCTGGCAGCCAATTGTATGTTTAACAACAACCCACCCTGCTGGTCCACTAGCTTAAATAAATTCTAAGAAAAAATGTTAAATCATATTACAGACATAGATATTCTTGATAAAGTCATTAATATGAAAAACATTAAGGAACAAAAAGCTACTGTCTAGGCTAACAAGGCAAATCTTCTTCTTCTTTTGGCTTTTCCCGGTTAGGAGTCGCCACAGTGGATCACTTGTCCACTCATGATTGGCAGTGGAGTTTTATGGTGTTGAGTTGCCAGTCCAGCACCCAACCTTCCACAGTAGGAACACATACATGCACTCACGCCTAGGGCCAATTTAGAGTGTCCAATCTACCTACGGCATGTCTTTGGGATGTGGAAGGAAATCGGAGCACCCAGAGGAAACCCACGTGACCACAGGAGGACATGCAGACTCCGCACAGAAGGAACCCCAGCCAAGAGGCGGCACCACTAACAGCTGCACCACTACAGCCACCCTGCTAGCAATGCAAATCATGAACTTAAATTAGCTTCTGAAAATAATTCAAAGGAAAATATTGCCTACTCAATTTAACAAACTTCATTAAGAAAGTCAGCCCACCTTGGTCAGCCTAAGGCATTTAACACCCCCCCCCCCAACCACTGCTGGCACTTTTACTAAGTTAAGTACCTTAAAAGTAAATGTATAAAAGCTGGATACCCAACTGGCTTGATAATAGAATCATTCTAGTTAAGGTAGCAGATGCCTCCACAGAAAGTACAAAGGATAACTATTGGTGTGCCCCAAGGCTTAATACTGGGACTTCTCCTTTTCAGGATCTACTTCTTTTATTAACAGAAAAGTAATTAGGAGCTTTGTTAACTAAATGTTAAGATGACTTCAGCTAAGGTATTATTTCCAAATATGCCTCTAAAACCCATTTATTAGGGAAATAACTAACCCTCAAGTACAAAAGGTGTATGACAAAATATTTTCACTTAAAAGGAAAATATATGAAGAAGTAAAGAAAGACCAATGTTGACAAGATACATTTGACAGACAAGATCCTGAGCATAGCAAACTACTAAAATGGGGTAAACAACATGGAAAATAGAGAAAACATGAGATGAGTGTGCAAAAAATGCAGTAACAACAACAAAAAGCTGGTCAAAGTTGAAATCCAATATGAGGACAGTCTGATATTGAAGAGAGCAGAACCAAGGATAGAGCTACAAGAATAAGAAAAAGCACACACCATCATAGAGAACACACTGCATCTGAACCTGAGGATATTTAGACACTTAGCATTGGACCTCCAGAGGGCCAGAGTACTGGTCAAAGGAGGAGGGAAAAAAAGCAAAATTGAACAGTAGTTTGAAAACTGGAAAAGAGCAGGAGGCTAAGAGGAAGGAAGCTATAAAGAACTGGGCAGCTTAGTCATACAGGGAGACATTGAAATGAGAGCATGCAAAACAAAAATGAGTGGATGCACCCAAGCAATTCAATTATATGCAGGCATTGAGTTATAACTGCATGGCAAAAGAACTGAGTGACTAAAGACAGACAAGTCACACAATGAAAAGGGGGAAATGAGACATGAAAGGACTAATGGCATCAAGAAACATAGGGCACTATTCAAAGTTAAGAAATATTTCATTTTTAATACATTGTGCTCTAGCAGTAATGGAAAGGTAGTGGGTAAAGGTGGAGGATAAAAATAGGGAGACTGCTGCTGTACATGGTCTTTTGATGATACTTTTATATGAAAATATATACATTATAAAACATGGTGTAAGTTCTCTTTTTGAAACAGTAAGCAAAATTGCTGTGAATCAAAAATGCAGGGGGGTGAAGGAAGAAATGGAAACAGCAGTTTTAAGTTTGACTGCAATCTGTTATTACAGAGTGAAATTAAATACATGAAACTATCAAAAGTAAGATCACATGGGAAGGAAATTAGTAAGAACTATGAGTAAGGGGAGAGACAGCAGGAGCAAACAGATGAGTAACTGGAAAGAAGTGAAAGAAGGATGGATGTGACAAACAGAAATGGGGAAAAAATAGACAAGATGAATGGCACGTAAATCATAGGGTGAAGGGTGACAAATAACTTTCTATGAGGAGGCAGAGTGTAGGTGAAGGCCAGAGGACTGAAGGTCAAGCTCATCACAGAAACCTGGGAGAGAAGAGAAGGGCCATTCAGGTGTAGCTATTGGGGGTACAAAACCAAAGAGAACAGAAGGAAATGAACAAAGACTGCAGGTGGTGACCTGGATCAAGGGAAGGGTGTCCTCACACCTTATCAAAAGAAAAAAGTATACAACATTTTTTTTTTATTTTATTTATTGACATGTGTTGACCAGGAAAGTCCACTGGGTCAAAAAAACCATTTTCAGTGGAGGCCCGGGGAGAAAAGCTCCACAGGTAATCAAATATTATATAGAACAAATACAAAGTGAAAGAGATGTACATACATTAGCATAGGGCGGGAGAAATGGTATATAGTTAATACATAATTATCAGACTGTATGGATACAAAATAACATACTATCAATCACAAGAAAGTAATCATTGTCATTAGTGAATTGCACACATCGTAAGTAGGAGAAACAGTCATACAGGGAAGGAAGAAAAAATGTAACAGGGGGTTAAAGAGTAGGATCTGAGTAGTTACGTGTGGGAAGTTAAGGGGGCTTACCCTGTGTTTCACAGGTGCAGCTGGGATTATGTAAATAGTGGGGTTTTACTGCAGTTTTAAAGACTATTAGGAAGTCAAATTGAGTAATGTATGAGGGGAAGCTATTCCATAGTTTGGCAATGTTGTAGGAATATAAGTATTGTCCTGCTCTTTTGTTGGGTTTAGCTACATTTAAAAGTGTCCTTTCTGAAGAATAGCTATCAGGTTTAAAAATTAGCTTATGAGAAAGTGTTAATTGAGTATAATAGAGATAGTGGTGAAATTCAAGCCAGGACACGTTTGAGATAGCTTTGCAGTGGTGTGAGCAGCTCGGCATGTCAGAGGCACATTTTGTTATATTGTAGTAGCAAGATTGCTGCTTATTACTGAGGGATGTATGGAGGTTGGTAAAATGGGGCTTTCATACAAGAGGGATGGGATAAGCAAAGTGTTTGCTAGTTTTGTCTTAGTTTGTTTATCTAGGTAGAGTTTATGCCAGTATAGTTTGCCAAGTTTGAAATGCGTTTTACCGTATTGAGAATGTGTTATTCAAAACAGAGTTTGTTATCACTAGTGATTCCTAAAAGTTTTGCAGATAGCACCTGTTCTATTTCTGTATTGTTACGTGAAAAACATCTTGAGTTCTGCAGCTGGAGGTTTTGACGAAAATAGTAATAATTTAGTTTTTTGGGGTTCAGCATTAATTGAGCGTCATTTAACCAGGTTTCTGTGGATGTCAATGGACCTTGGGTGATCTTCTGGAGGTTAGCGAAATTGTTGGAAGATGAGATGATAGTTGAATCATCTGCATATTGAATTAATATGCTTTGTTGGGAGGCTTTATTAAGATCATTAATGCATTTATTAAAGAGTAGTGGTCCTAAAATTGACCCTTGTGAGACTCCTGTCTTATTTGCCGGATACTCTGATTGTTGGTTTTGCATCTAACTGATTGTTGTCTATCATTTATGTAGGAGAAAAAAACAGGTTAATACACTTAGAGAGCATCCAAGTTTTTCTAAATATTGTAATAACTTAGGGTGTGATACTGTGCCGTGGTGCAGCGGTAGCATTGTCGCCTCACAGCAAGAGGTTCTCCCATTCGATTCTCAGCTGGAGTGCCTCCTGTGTGTTCTCCTCACGGTCGAGTGATGTTCGAAAGACATGCGTGAATGGGCGTGCCTTCGTTGAAGTTTGGGCATCGAGCTGGCTCCTCGGCACTGTAAAAATCTACTGCCAATCATTAGTGGACCTGAGTTCCGCTGTGGCAACCCCTAACCGGGAAAAGCCAAAAGAAAGAGGAACTATGTCAAAAGCCTTTGATAGGTTAGCAGTATTCAAGGGGATGCAGTACTGCTCCAAGAGACCAAATTAAAGGTAATAGAAAAAGTGACAATAATGATCCCACACCAAGGGAGAAACAAATAAAGCACAGGGTAGAATGAGAGGAGTGGGTGGCCACCATTTTCAGAAAAGAGCTTACATATAGTGACTGAAAGGGTGCAGAAAAGTGTGCAAGAGGATGAATCATTTGGCAAGGAAGAATGAACAGAAACAGATGGACAACAGGTAGCATGTATTCCTAAACAATGATAAACAGGACATGTATACCAATTTCTTTGAAGAACTGAATCAGATAAAAAGGGAAGGAGAAGAAATCAATTGCCTATGATCTTTTGATCATATTATACTATGAGATAGATGGGGCAGGTCTTTAATGCATTCCTACTCTGGTGGCTAAGGTTAAAATGTGGCTAAAAGCAATGACTCGGGCCATATGAACAAAGGTAAATAAAATGTATATGGTCAGCTTAGAACAATCAATCACCCAACATGTTTTGGCAAGAACCCATTGTTAACCCAGACATACATTGGGACAGCCTACAGACTCCAGACAGACAATGACCAGAAGTCAAGATTGGATCCCTAGCCCTGGAGTTTGTATTCAGATATTTTATGATGGCAGAGAAATGATGTGGCTACTTTCATAAAGTCCTTTGTGTGCCAGTGAAAAAAGTCTACTACAGCTGAATGAATGGCAATGTTTGTTTTGTTATTTTAAGTTACGAGCGGACAAAATGACTTGTTAACAATGATTAAGTGAAAGGGTATGACCGGGAGGAGGGTTGTTAAATGGTATACAGATGGCTTTTGTCAACTCTTACAGACTTTTGTCTGAGATGAGCAGTGATATGAAATATGAGTGTGTTTGTTCATATATTTTCTCTGATTACATAGACAAATCACAGAATATCTAGATGAACTCCACCTGAAAACTAACAGTAATGTGGAAAAAAGTATCCCTCACCCCAAGAAATATTGGCAAAGTCAAAGAGGCTTAAAAAGTTGTTGAAAGTATAAAGAAAAAAAGTTTTGCTGAAATCGTGTTTCCTGGGACAGAAACCAAAGTGGAATTATTAAGTATTTATAAAATATGTATGTTGATTTATCAAAATAGTGCATATCCTAGTTAGTCAAGACAGAGAGTGAAGTTGGTGAGGGAAGCAACTGCACCATATATCAAGCTGGACTAACTACTACCATTCTGCTTGGTAAATTGTAGTTTTCATTTTGCCCTTTACCGGACTATCAGGTTGTGGTATCTGCTTTAACCCATTAATAAAGAATTGTGTAGACAGTAGTTATCTAATTAACCTTAATCCATCAATAAATATGTAGAAAAAAAAATTCTCTTTGTCCCCTTCAATAAACACACCACACCAAATGACATTTGACAACCTTTATCGAATTTCCACAAACATAACTATTGAACAATATTTTAATTTATTGATCACCACATGCACATCCATATAAGCATTTAATATGGCAACATAACCTCACTCATCTTAACCAAATAAGCAGCACCCTCACCTCCACTCACTTACTTTTCAAGCAGTGTCCAATTGCTGACTTTCATTCCCCAGTGCATTGAATTAAACATCAAACAATAAGGGGGGGAACAGAAGAGGGACAAACCTGCCCCTCTTCTCCACCTAAACGCAAAACCTATAAAAATAACCACACAATTCTCAATGTTCTTAAATATTCCTAAAAGTGGGAGAGAGGGTGAGTAGCAAGTTCATGCCACAATCTGATCCCATACTGAGTTACACTCACGCAAAACCACTTAAGCCCTTCTTTACACTTACATCATTGCCAAATGCCACTTGAATCAATGTCAACCCAATTGCATGCCATCTGGCCTAACTGCAGCCTCCTTTTGCTACCCAATGGATACAAGAATGATCAAAATGAACTTTCCTTTCATAGAAAATTAATTTACTACTAAGCTAACCACTGTACCAATTATCTACTATAAGATAAGAAAGCTTTTGATGACCAACAACCCACCCTCTTAATGACTTCAACTAAGCTGCCTTCCCTCGCTAAATTCAATACCTTTCAAAGCACAAACAATGAGTGAAAAACCTCTCTTCCAGAAGCCAACACTGAAAAGCTGTCCTTATCATATATACAAACTGATTACATGTCACCAACTTGCCCCTACCAATAAAAATAACATTCTGAGGACTCCCAACATAAGACCACAAAACCTCTTAGCTCATCCCACCAGACACAACCAATCATTCCTGTCTTTTTGCAATACTATCTGCCTGTCCTTCCCAAAATTATCTGTTTAGATCTACAACCACCAAATACACACAGAAGCAAAAGACATTGAAACATACCACCAAACTAGTGAACAAAACAACTCTGACACCCTAAGAGCTCTATAATACAGCCATAAAGTGAATATTATACATAAAGTATATTCCGATGAATCTCCATTCGCCAGTGCTAATTCTCACAACAAAACCTTTTTTGTCGATGGCCATCATCTGTCAGTCTTCACACAATCAACCGTACCCCAACCCTTCAACAAATGAACCGGAGTCCAAGATTTAGTACAGTCGTGGAACCCTGCTACCCATGCAACTATACTAATTGCAACTAAGTCCACCTTGACTGACCGAATTGCCTTACCTTATTCTCAAGCCTGAACCAAATGTCTCAACAAAATCTTTCCCACCAAACTCTTTCCTCTTCAGGAAGCTGCAACACAAATTTAACAAAATCTTGCAATGGCTTACCATGCGCATTCCTTTAAAAATTGCCCAGGATTCCTGTCCCAAGCATCTGATCCTTCCAATCCAACCTGACAGACCTCATCTAGCAATGCCATTGGCTCATACTACTGCCATATTGTCTGAATGAAAATTAACCCTTTTCCCCCAGAACTTCTCTTGCTAAACCTTTGACTCCAGCCAAATTGAAAGTAACTGCAAACAGTCAACATCCCTTCTCCAAACTTCCTTCCATCCTGATGGCCAGTGAGCCACAAACCATTCCCCCC
This sequence comes from Protopterus annectens, assembly GCF_019279795.1. NCBI lineage: Eukaryota > Metazoa > Chordata > Ceratodontiformes > Protopteridae > Protopterus > Protopterus annectens. The sequence goes on along the minus strand of NC_056743.1, from coordinate 546,905,635 downwards.
CAAAATATGCCCCCATCCCAATACTTCCTGATGCATCTGTAAACAATTGCAAATCCCCTTGAACAATCAATCCACCTGTCAAAAAGCCATACCATTAAATTCCCCCAAAAGACAACCACAATGCTAAATCAGCACGTACCACTTGCTAAATCTCACCCAATGATGCTTGCTTTCCCGCATTCAAGAAAAAGGCCGCAAACCCACAAAAGGGAATGACTCAGGTGAACTGCCTGACATGCAAACTTTAGGAGCCCGAAGGGCTCCATGATATCCTTAATCTGTACCTTGTCCTTGGATTTCGCCAGCCAGTCATTTCTTTCATACATGTTTCCCTCACATCTGGTAAACAAATAAAACATGACCTGCATCCACCAGCAATCCCAGAAAACAATACCTTGCTTGAGCCTTCTAACTTCTGTCTAACCAGCTGAGCATACAGTCCCTCAGACTTCCCCAAAAACAACCACATACCTTCCAATACTATGTCAAACCCTGCATCTATTCTTAAGAAGGCATCCAGATGACATACCACATCCTGGTAGTCCACTCACTACTGCCAAATCCAATGGACAGCAATGCTAAATCTCTCAAAGTAAAACAGACCACAGATCAGCCCGTCTGCATAGCCTTGTCAAAGTAAAACTTAAACACAACTACCATGCCGAACAATGGCCACTCTTCCTCTCAAACTGGTAATAAATGAAAAATTGAGTCAGTATCTATCTTCACCAACCAAGGGTCCATAAACTCCTGAATGGCCTGCACTGCGTCATCCAAAGATGCATCACTGACTTTATATCATCTCCCAAAATAAAATCATACATAGAATTCCCTTTGTATTTGATTCATCATTGGTCTTATCCCAATTTCCTGCCATTTCATAGGAACCAACCCCAATAGAGAAACCTTAAAACTGTTAAAGGGAGGAATATCAAATGGACCCAATAACCTACCTGCCCACCATGCCTTCTCCACCAAGACTTCCAAAATCTCTTTCTTCTTCTGCAAGGAATGCATTCCTACAAGTTGACCCTTCCCTTCCCACCCCTGATCTAACAGAAAATCCCTCAGAAAACCCACTTATTAATTCAATTGCTACTGCTGAATCAGGAAACTGCATGAGCTGCTGACCCAATACCTGTAAGCTAATGAGAAAATGCATCTTCAGTCTTCCCCTTTGACCCACGAAAGACAACACCATTATCTGCCTTCAACATTCCCTCTGCCCCAACTACCCTGAAATCCAATAAATGATAAAGGTAACTCACTCGATCCAGGTTGCTGCAAACTCACATTAACCAACATACCTTCCTGTCTGTCACCCGCACAGCTGAATGCATACCTGCACAGTTCGAACAGATGCGCAAAGTCTACATGCCACTTGCAATCAACACACTACATTAAGGCGCAGCATACCCCTTTCCAAATGCCCACTAACTTGATTTTTGGGGGTATTCTACTTCAATGAATCTGGGGGGGGGGGCTTCTCAGTCGACAATGCCACCCTAACCCAGTTTTTTGTTTTTCACTTCGTATCTCCATTCATCATTAAAGCAGATACAGCTATCTACTTCCTGTTCCTACATGAAACAGGCTCTAATAACCCAACAGGATTAAATTCAAATTTAGGCAATTACCTCATACCCCTACTTCACTTACTAAAGACCCACTAGGGTTTTTAATCCTAATTTTTCTTCCTTACAGTGCTGGCCTTATTTTCCCCTAATCTATTAGGTGACCCAGAAAACTTCTCCCCAGCCAACTCTTTAGTTACTCCAACCTACATTAAACCAGCATGATATTTTCTTTTTGACTATGCAATTCTTTGCTTGATCCCCAATAATCTAGGAGGAGTCTTAGCCCTAGTAGCATCCATTCTTATTCTCTTAAACACCCCAATCCTCCATCATTCTAAACAATGGGCCATATCCTTTCATCCACTGTCTCAACTTATATTTTGACTACTAGTAGCAGACATACCCATCTTGACATGAATGAGCAGGTAATCCCCCTGCTAATGACTCCAAGGCTATGTACCATAGTGGCTAGGCAAATGTCAGTATGTCTCACATCCCAACTCAGTGACTGATTCACCGCTTCCACTTCCAAAATCTCTGATCATAGCACAAGCAATCATTCCCCACCCACAGATGCTGTGTCTCACAGATCATGAAAAAATAAAGCAAAAGTGGAAAGGACAAAGGCGGTAGCCTTCTTTAACCGATCTGTCATGTAATAAATGAAACCTAACACATTGTCCCATATCTTTGGCCACAGTCTACCTAATGTTCGTTGCCACAATCTACCTACCCTCCTCTGCCCCAAGGCTGCTAACGCCTCCAAAAGGTCTTTACTGTTTGTGGTTTCCCATTCCATCAAATGTTGTATCCATTTGCATCAGTTAATTAGAAAATATCAGCATAGTCCCCCTTCCAGATCTATTCTTTAACTGAAAGTGCTATATGAGGGGTCAAAAAGACCCCCCTTCTCCCTTGACCCAAGGCCTGTATAGCTAATCAATCTCCTAAATGGATGCCAAAATCTGACCCAACCTTCTGTTGTTGTGACTCCACTCCTCATGTGCATGACCCTAAACTCCCCATAATCAAACCTAAACCCTTATTGCCAAAAACCTCATCATGAACATCTCCACTTCCACTAACCCCCCGTCTCTCTTCTACAAATCCACCTGCTTCCTATTGCTCCTGATGTACCTCATCCCCACGTGTTCCCACATTACTCCCAAACTGCACCAACTCAGATATACCTAAATGAGCACCAAACAATTTTCCATTACCAGTGATCTCATTGCACACCAATCCAGCAGCTGGAAACTCCAATATAGCAGCATCCATCCCCTGTCAAGTCCTCTCCCCTCATGCCATCGGGTTTCTGGCCACTGTCTGACTTCATCTCTTCCAACTGGACTCACCCAGATATACTGTCACTGAGAACTCACTAGCTGGCAATTCCCGGAATAGCTGATCCACCTGCGAGATTATGTCTGCCTTTTTCAGTTGCAAACTCGGTGCTTCCATCATCTGCAAAAAAAGACCACTGTAAATACTTTTGTTTTCTTTTCTTTTTTTAAACGTGTTTATTGGTTTTAACATATAATCAGTAAAACATAGTAATTTATACAAGTGGTTAACAGATAAGAAATGTTAACATTCATAAAACAGCTAAAGTATTTACAAAGACATCCACAATTAATTATATCTAACATAACTATAATACATTATAAAGGTTCCAAGTCTTTTTTTTAACAAACTTTGTAAAGTATCCCACATATTATAGCTAGTTGTTTTCCTAGAAGTTCTTGATTTAATTGTCATTAATTCCATTTGACATACCTCTATCAAAAAATTTTTAAACTCATTAAAAGAAGGAGGGGTATCTGAGCTCCAATTTCTAGTTATAATATTTCTAGCCACTGTTAGAATTGACCATAGTAAGGGAAGTTTAACCTTTTTAACACATTTGGGTATGGGAGTATTGAAGAGGATTAGTGATTTAGATATTGTAAAATTATCTGTAAAAAGATCCTGCAGAAAATTGTTAATTGATGTCCAATATTCCTTCAGTTTTATACAATCATGGAACATATGTACCCAGTTAGCATTTATCTCTGAAGTACATCTCTTACATATGTTATATCTTTTATTAATTATGCTCATTATAAGAGGGGTGTTGAAAGACCTTTGTAAGAATTTCCAGGCATAAAGTTTCCATTTAATTGAGGAAGTTGTTTAAGAAGCTGATTCCAGTATATGACTTTTATCTTGTTGTTTTGGAGGTTCTCTATTAATGGAGTTGAAATAATTCCAGTAATTTTCTGGACAGTTGAAGGTTTCTTCTCTAATAATTTTGTGTATGTGAGAAAGTTTGCCTTTATCTGAAACCTTCTGTTGTAAATTTAGTATCATGTAATCTATCAGTATTGGGACAGATTATTTAGTTATCTGTGTTATTAAATCTAGTTTATTAGGGATATATTGTCTGAAAGCCTGGATCCCTATCCAACAAATTTCATCCAAATCAAATTCTTGAATTAAAAAAATCTAGGTTTTTAACTTTATTATCTTGCAGCATCTGATGCCAGTACATTAATTTATTCTGCCTGAATAGTAAGTTTTATCAGGGTTAGATGATGAGTATACCTTGTGTATATGCTATGGGAAATAAAATGAAGATCCATTCCTTATATTTGGGATATTTATATATAAAATTATGGAAAGTAATAATAATATTTATTGGATAATTTGATGTGTGTCTGTGTTATGGGTACAGTGCAATTTTTTTTGAGTATCCATAATATGAGGTTATTTATAATAATATTTTTGTGTGTTAATGGTATATTGATTAGCTCAATGCCAATTAATTCCCAATATTTTTTCCATTTCGCAACATAAGAATTATCTATTAGTAGAGATATAGTTTTGATAATAGAGGAGATAGAGTATAGATCAAAGTCAGGAAAGGCTATACCTCCTTGGGACCAATTATTGATGCGTGTCTTTAATGCTACTCTAGGTCTATGAGGTACCCAGAAGAATTTCAACATTAATGAGTTTAATTTTTTAATGATTGTCTTGGTAGGTGGGAGTAATACTGATTGCATTATATACAGTATCTTCGGAAATATAATCATTTTTATAATTGTAAGTCTTTCTTCCATGGAGAAAAGGATATTATTCCAAATTTTAAAGAGTTTGTATGTTTTCAAGACATTTACTGTAGTTATGTTGAATGATATATTTGATATATCTTGCTAATATAATTCCTAGATAAGTTGCATGATCTGAATTGGGTATATATTTATGATAAGCTTTTTTAAAAATAATTTCCCTAAATGTATTGGCAAAATCTTTGTTTTTTTCTTCATTAAATGTCAGACCTGATATTTTCTTAAAGTCTGCCATTGTGCTAAATAATGACTGTATAAAAGAGTTGTTTCCTGCTGATGTAATTAGTACATCATCAGCAAAAAGCTGAATTTTAGATACTGTTTTCTCATGTATTTTAAATCCATCTATACCATTGTTGTTTCTAATTAAATTAGTCCAGGGATCAATTACTAAGGTAAATAATAAAGGGGAGAGTGGACATCCCTGTTTAGTACCTTTTAATATGGGTATCTTTTGGAAGACATATGTGCCAATTTTTATGTATGCCAGTGCTCCTTTATATAGATTTTCAATTAGATTTATGAATGCATTAGAGAAATTTGTACACCTCAGCAAGATAAACATATAGTCCCAACTTACAGAGTCAAAGGCTGAGTTTATGTCAAGGCTTATTAATGTCAGATACTTCTTATTTTTATTTGCGTAATCAATTAGAGTTAAGGTTCTTCTAATGTTATCAAAAGTATTTCTATTTATAATAAAGCCTTTTTGATCTATGTCAATAATGTTTGGAAGAATTGTTTTTAATCTGTCAGCAAATATGTTCATAAACATCTTGTAATCAACATTAAGCAGTGAGATGGGCCTACATGATGAGCATCTTGTTGGGTCTTTATTAGATTTCAGAACTGGTGAAATAAAAGTGTATTTCCAAGATGGGGGGATAGTAGATTCAGTCTGTGCTGCAAGGAAATCATTATGTATTAATGCATATACATTTTTAGAGATTATTTTGTAAATCTCAGGTATTATACTGTTATGTGGAGCTTTGTTTAACTTGAGTTTGTTTATTTGAGTAATAATGTCTGTATATGAGATGCGCTTATCTAATGACTCAACCTGTTGTTTATTAATTTTTTTGTCCATGTAAGTGGTTATGAAGTTCTTTATTTCATCTTTTGGATCCATATTAACTCTATCGTTATTAATTTTATGAACGTAATCTTTAAATTCATCTAGAATTTCTGATAAATTAGAAACATTTTTCCCCTGAGGGAAAAAATCTCTTTGATATGATTTTGTTTGTTAAGTCTTTTTGTTTTATTTTTTAAGTTTATTTAAATATTTCAGGTTTATTGAGTATGTTAGGAATTTATTTCTCTAGGTTTATTTTGATCTTGTGATTTAAAATCTCCCTAGATTTCTTATTTAACTTACTTATTTCTTCTATAACTTTTTTATTTGTGACATATTCCTTGTTTTTGAGCTTAACAGTGTCTAGCTTTATTTTGTATGTCTAGTAGATCTTTATCCCATGTTTTCCTTTTATTATTATATCATCTTATACTTTGGCCGTATAGATACGATTTCAGAGCATCATATATATATATATATATATATAAAATCAAAATATCTGGTGTAGTGTTTATTTCTAAAAAGTTTTGTGTCTCCTTATTTATAAATTCTTTGAAGTCTTTTAGTTGAGTTAAGTAGGCTGGAATTCTTCTAATCTGAATAATGTGTATTACAGTTACAGTAAGTTCAAAAGTGATTGAATTATGGTCTGATTTTGGGCAGGAAATGACCACAGATTTAAATAAATCTTTTACAAGTTGGTTAGAGATCAGAACTCTATTTATTCTAGAGTAAGATTTGTGTCTGTTCGAGAAAAAAGTATATGGTAGTGACTTAGAATCAGCTTGGTTATTAATGTCATTCAAATGATATAAGTTAATAAAGTCTTTTAGATGTTTTGTGCTAGCTGTAATTTTCCTCTTCCCAAGGGTAGTTGTATTATTATCATATAGAATACAAATGAAATCACCTGCTAATATGATGTCTCCTTTAGAGTGGAGTACTATTTGATTGAAATGTTTCACTGTGGTAATACCTATGCCTGGTATCCAATATATGTTGATAAATGTAAAAAATCTTCCTATTAATCTGTACTGTAAGCATGCAGAACATTCCTTTGTCATCTTTGTATGTTGTAATAATTTTGGGCATGGGTATGGATTTGTTCCACAGGATAGCTACCCCTCTTTTTTCTGTGTATGTTCTGAGCTGACTAAAGTTATGTACTTGTTGGATTCTAGTTTATCTATGTCTTTGTTAAGAAGATGAGTTTCTTGAAGAAATATTAGGTTAGATCTATGCAGGTTAAGATATCTGAATAAACTTCTCCTCTTACATGGGTTGTTTAACCCATTAATGTTTAGGGAGATCCCTCTTAAGGCTACCAATTGACATATATAGCATAAGGTAAAATATGTTTATCATTTTTTATATGGATTAGTAATCTAATCCCTCCTATAGATGTTAAATTAATCAAGGCTTTGACTTGTGAAGTTTCTATATGGACATGTGGGTCTTTAATTTTTGTTAGAAATGAAAAAGTGATTGTAAGATATGATGTGGATGTCAGAACTGTAATCATACTATAAGAATAATCAAATAAAATAGTGTTAGGATTGAACTTTGCACCCACCCTGGAGTTATAAACTCCAAATTTGAGTAGTTACAACTACTCAAGTTACCTCTCCAACTATAACAGTAGAACTCTAGCTACCACCAAATGTCTATAAATACTAAAACTTTCAAAATCAAAAGTTAAACTAATCTGTTTTACTTCTTCTTCTTCTTCTTTCGGCTTTTTCCCGGTTAGGGGTTGCCACAGCGGATCACCTTGTCTGCACATTGAATGGCAGTGGAGTTTTACGGTGTCGAGTTGCCAGCCCGGCGCCCAACCTTCCACAGAAGGCACACTCACACGCACACCTAGGGCCAATTTAGAGTGTCCAATCCACCTGCAGCATGTCTTTGGGATGTGGGAGGAAACCGGAGCACCCGGAGGAAACCCACGCGACCACAGGGAGGACATGCAGACTCCGCACAGAAGGCACCCCAGCCGAGGATCGAACCGGAGAACCTCTTGCTGTGAGGTGGCAATGCTAACCACTGCACCACCGTGGCCACCCAAACTAATCTGTTTTACTATGTATTATAAAATAAATTATTCAGTTTATGCACTTATTTCTTAATGTGTGTCAAGATTTTATTCAGTTTATGCACTTATTTCTTAATGTGTGTCAAGATTTCATTAAGGACATCTTGCTATCATACCTTTAGAACTAGAAAGAACAGTTTAATCTAACCACAAAATTGTATAAATCAGATCGATAGATCATTGAAACTTTTCATTGGCTTGTTTGTATAAACATATATAGGTATTTGAAATAGAGATTTTAACTAATACAGTTTATATAGACCATAAAATTCAACTTGAATATTCCAACTATTGTAAAGGATATGTATTTATATCTAGAATAGCTTGTTAACAATAGAAACATTACAAAGTAAATTACACATTTTGAAACATTTTAAAGGAATTGGAGTATAACAGGAAAGTAAATAAATCAAATCATGCATATGAGCAAAACCAATTTAACCAACTATTAAGCAGAATTAAACATTTTCAACAAGATAAAATAGCATCTTTATATGTAACTCTTTTATTTAATAACTCAGTAATAACTGCAACATAACTAGGAATGGAAGAAGAGGAAAATAATAATAAGAATAATTAAAGGTGCTTTGTGCACACTTAGCTTCCCTGAGCTTAGAAATATCTGTTTACTAATGCTTTTGTGACACAATATATTACTCAAATCAAATTATTCATTACAGTTGTTATGAAAATAGTTATGTTAATGATATAAACATATGCAGTTATAGAAAGATACAAAAATCTATTATCTGCTTGTTCATAGAGCTATGATGAGAAAATTAATTATCAAAGCAAAAGCAGAATAGTTAAAACATTGCATTAATCAAAGGGAAGTCATGACATGCAGAAAACAGTATGCAATAGCTTCATATAATGTATATATTGCATACTAGCTTAAGAATGTATCAAATATCTCTACTTCTGAATTAAAAAAGTTCAAAATATAAGATTATCTTACACTGTTAGAAAGTAAAAGCATATTCTAGTGTGTGCATTGAAACAGCAATTGCTGTACTGCTTTTGAGTAAAGCACCTTTAATAACATTTTAACTAATATACTTCTGCATTTATAATTATTTTGTTTGATCAGCTGTTTATACTTCATTGCCTGTTAGTTGTTGTAAAGAGTTTAAACTGTCTCAGTTTTATGATGCTAAGTAGTTATAACTAAACAGTATTAAACCTAGCAATATTTCGACTAGCTTAAAGAAAAAAAAAAAGAAATAATAATTAAAAAAAAGCATTTTTTGGTAAAATTAAATGAATATAACATATTACTAACCTTAGATCTCACAGAGAGAGATTAGAAAAGCAACAAATATAATATGTATCAGGTTACTTGTTCCTTAGGAAGAAAAAATGTTAGTATAACAAGCTGCATATTTTGAGGACTTGAGAAGCTTTGAAGTGATCATTATGTTATATGTGGATTACTTGAGGGAACAAGGAAGTTTACACAAAAAATTAGAATGCTGTAAAGCAAGTTATTTATTTTTTAGTCTCTTTTGTTTGTCTGTTGTCTTCCAAGTTGTGCCAGATGCCAGTCTTTTTAACAAAGGACTAGCCCATTCCATTTCTTCTATCTTGTCCAGAATTTTTTGCTTTTTTAATATAAGCCAAGGCAGTGTCTAAATCCTCAAACATTTAGGACCATCAGGTAATAAGATTTTTAGTCTGGCAGGGAATTAAAAGATGAGTTTTCAGTTGTGCTTTTTTTGTTCTCTTATCAGTGGCAAGAATGTTTTCCTTTTAGATATCACCAGAGTGGAATAATCATTATCAAAGTGCATTACTACATCATTGACTGTTATAGGTGCTTTTGCCCATGTTGATTTTAACACCATTTCTTTATCAAATGAAGATAGAAATTATGCTATAACTGATCTAGGAATGTTCGTGCTAGTAGCAGATGATGATAGAGATCTATGGGCTCTTTCTATACCGAAAGAAAATGCCTCAGATAAATCTAGAGTTTTTGGTAGCCATGTGTTTAAAAAAGTTATAATATTATTACCTTCTATGCCTTCTAGTAGCCCAAAAATCCTTATGTTATATCCTTATGTTATTACGTCGAGATCTGTTTTCCAAACCATCTAATTTAGACTGGAGATGAGTGTTTTGTTTGAGTTGAAATTCAATATTCATTTCTCCTTCTTTGATTCTACTTTCCATGTCATTGAGAGCATCTTCTATATCTGAAATCTGTGTTCTTTGCTGTTGTAAGTCTTCATGTAATAAATCCATTTGTTTGGTAGTTTTTACATTGAATTTATCTATTTTAGAATAATTCTGTCTATTTCAGTTATCAGTTCCAGCATATTTAGTAGTAATGCCTGGAATTCTTTCTTAAGGGTAGAATCTTGGTTGTTAGCTTTACTGTAGCTCATTCTGAGGAGCTGAGATGAGTGAGAAATTTCCAAGAAGATTTCTGACAGGAAAATCAGTCAAGTTTTCTTTCTTTTTTTTGATATTTTTGTAGAAAATGATATTCCAAATTATTTTATGAAGAAATATATTCCATTAGACGAGTTTTGATGATAAATTTCCCTGTTAATGATATTGCCTTGGTGGAGCTAAGGAAATCTGCTGCTATCCTGTGTTCATCCTTGGCCACGCCCCCCCCCAAGTAAATAGTTCTTTGAAGATCCACCTTAACTAAGTTGGACCAGACACCTACCCCAAATGACAAATCAGGACAATCTTAAAATGTTGCTCTTACAACTCAGCCCACTTGATACAACAGCATCTGTGTTAACATGCCATTATACAAGATAAGATGTCTGCCTCTCACATCTGACATTATTTTACTAACTCCCTCTTTAATGAACTACCACCCCTTCCCAGAAACCACCCAACTATGAAACTGCCCAAAATAGAAAACCTAAGCATGAACATACTGCAAAACCTGTACCATTGAGAATTATGCCACATATTAACTTCTTTGACAGTTCAAGATAAGGGCCTGTACTTGATAGCAACCCACCATAGACAGAAAATGACCTGCATGAATTTACTGTACCACTAACTGGAACTCAGATGAAGACACCACAGCCCAGAGCTCTCCATCAATCAGGGAATGATCTCAACAGAATCAAGGACACAACCAAAAATAGTCGGAGACAGTAAGGGACTTCTGCAATATATTCGTACTATTAACTAGAAAACTGGACTGAATAAGAGGATATTAGCTGATCTACAATGCCTGATGTAAAAGAAGAGCCCACACTCTATTCCTGATCATATGCATTAACTGCACTACCCCATCATTCTCTACAGTAGGTAAATGAAGAGGGATAGAACTGAAACCTAAAAAAGTAATGGAAGCCCAACACCACTCTTACCCTTATGCCCTAACTGCACTTTACCACCCTCTCCTATAACAGGTACCAGTTGTAGGAAGGACTAAGAGGGACAGCTAGTTGATAGAATAACAGGTTTTGTATTAGCATGAATTTTCTGAAGGATATGAAGTCTGAACTCAAATGTCTTTCATGCTTCAATGTGTGATGATTTGCCTATGATTTGCCAAAATGCAATTTTATGAAACTGGACCATAATTATGAAGCCAAAATCTGGAGATTCTGTGAAGATATGTACAGCTTAAAGGTACATTGAGGGACCTAATCCCCACTACCTTTCTCCAAAGTGAGCTTGGATCTCCCTTCTTAACTATTTATTCTTGTTTTGTCTTTTTTTTTATTTTCTTTCCTCCTGCAACCTTATTGGATCCTCCTCAGCCAGGCAGTGAGTGCTGCCACAGTGAATCAATAGTCTGGACTTGTATCCAACACCCATCTCCCCATAATGGTTAAATGCTTCGCTGTGCATGCACAGCAAGTGACCATTACTCTGAGTGCCTCAACACTTTCGGGTCGGTGGAAAGCATGCCAGCTGCAAAACCCACGTACCCCCACCACCAATTAAGCTTACTCCTATACAATTAAGCTCGGCACTTCTCATAATATTCTCACTGGCTGAGCGGTGAGGGAGTTAAATGTGAACCGATCACCCAGCCTTCTAGGCACTCCAGTGGCATCACAACCCACAAAATGCCACTGACAACTCAGCTTTAAACTTGCCAGACCCAATATAACTAAAGGACTTTACACCACCACCCCTAATGAACTTAGCACTGCTACCTACCAATTACGCTCCAGGTTGTGTTCCAACCATAAAATAAAACTCACCATACCAAACCACCAGTACCACACCTATGAAATCACCTCCATGAGCTAATTAATAATCCAATAACACTATCCCCCATCCACTCTTCAACCACAGTAATCAGATAAAATAAACTCACCACAAACAAAGAAATGAGGTTTTTAAACTTAAAATTAACAACCCAAGGTCAGAAACAAGCCATATACCTTGCGTTTAACCACAAAACCTTAACCAGTATCCACTTCCATGCTCACTATTATTAATCCAAGGCCTTTCTTACCACTAAAGTACCTATAGGTCATCTCAGATGTAAGCCTGCATGTAGCAAGTTCACTCCAGAATGTGATCCCTTACCCAGTTACTCTCACATGAAACCAGTGAAGCCCCTCTTTGCACTTAGCTCATTTCCTCCCAACCCTCCTACTTTCCCAATTTAACCCTTCCATGCCCACCACACCAAGTTTCTTCGACTACCATTTTAACTCCCATTACTATTCCTACCTGACCCTACCCAAAGATGTCACTTGACAAATTGGTTTGCTCCCAAACTTCATTTCTAACCATTTATATAATTAAATGATACTTTTGAAATGAAGTATTTGAGGTTTTGGGTGTGAGGTGACTGAATGTACATTTCCTACCAAAGTGTTTCTCACATCAGACAAAAGGTGATATATTAATTATTTAAATAAATAATCAGTTAACAAATGCAATTAAAGCCAACAGCTTAAACTAAAAAAAGTGTAAGCACACATGAATAGTACAATTATCAAACAAAAAATAAACAAATGCCAACAATTAAAGCTGTACTAGGAGATAATCTTTGACACCTTCTTATAGGCCACCAATTTCAACACTAAAAGTGTATTCCCATAATGCACCACTGCTGGACAGTCTTCCTCAAAGGGCATTGAGCAAAGGACAGCTGCATACCCAATGAAGATGAAGGAGTTTATTGAAGACATTATGAATGTGCTTATGCATGTCAGTATGCTTTGTTCCATCAGTAGCACAGGTAGTCTGAATTCTGAAATATGAAGATACAAGCATCCAGTCGTGTCAAACTGTAGGAATGAGGCAATGCAACAGCAGCATTTAGCATGGCTCTTTCCAACAGATAATGGAATGGAAGACAGATATAAGAAACGACGACAGAATATATACTGCCAATATAATGCCATCCCTATTCCTATTTACATTCTTATATAAGCATTTTATGCATCACTTACAAGTCATTGACACATTTTTTATTGACTTTATAGGTACAAATATGATACTAAGTATACCATCATATCAAAAAATATATATAAAAGTGTGTAATATTATTGTTTCACCAACATATAGAATTCTAAACTTAGTATCATAAAATGTTTGTGTTAAAGGTTCTTTTCCAAAACTGAGTGAGTACTTGTATTCTTGCATGATGTTAGAAGTGAATGGTCATCTTTGAATTTATGTTGTACATCTTGAATAAAGTACTTGTATCGAAGTATGGAAATAGCAATGCATTCATTGTGGAGACATTTATAGGCAATCTTATACAATTCACAAAAAATATATACATATGAGTAATGCCCTTAGCTGAGTTCATTCTGGATTAAATTGCTTTTCGTATTTATGATAATAGGACTGACTGATATCCTAAGCTGCAACATCTCTGTAGGGTGGCACTTAGGAGCAACATTCACATGATTTTACATACTTGCCTGAATAAGATTTTTATATTATAATGCCAGCAATGTCTACCCAGTATGTGAATACTTCTCTCTAGGGCTAGCATTCTATGAAATTTTCTTACCTATTACTGTTAAAGCACAATATGAATGCAATGTGGCATTCTCTGTTGATACATTATAAAGAATGCTTAAGGTTGTTATGATGAAGTTATTTCTGATCGTCACACAAAAAGAAGGCAAATTTGAATCCCAGTTGAAGCTAAACACCAAAACCAATTTCCCTGCCTTATTGCATTCAAGTAGTTTTGTATGCAACACTTAGCAGGGAGTTCACATTTCAGAATTTTCCATTTACGAATTATATTTTCTTATCTACCTTGCAGAAGAAAGCAAATAATATAATAGTTATTCTTTGCAGATATAGAGTTCTTGAAATTTTTAATGCATTGTACTTACATTTCTTTAAACTTCATTAGCGCCTAGTTTAAATTACCTGGGAAATTAGCAACATTACTTGTAGGTGAGTGAGTAAAAGCTTGTTTACTATGAAAAATATTTTGCAGCACAGCTCATCTCAGTAGTTGCAGACAAACTTTCTTTTCAATGAGGTATTGCGGCAATCATTTGACACCCATCTTTGCTTCAACCTGGTATTGCACAAGTGCTTCTTATGCAACTCTTTTGACTTTTTCCCCTCACTGTTTTTATTTATACAATACCTTTGTTTCCTTCCACCTGACTTCTAAAACCATATGACTATGCCTTTCAACACAGTTAACTTATTTGCTGCATGTGATCTCCTGATATTTTTTAAGTAATAATCAGTGACGGGCTTTGAACCACAACAGTATTTACCCATGAATGCAGCAGCTAAATCTTGAAAGCAAAGCCAAGCCTGACTGGTCTATTGGAAGCACAGGTATATAACGTATAACCCACAGCTATTACCATTGATCCATACTATTATATTTTGCTGTAGAATTTTAAACTAAGTATCATTGATTCAAAGTTTTGATATAAATGTTTTTTTTTATATAATGTTTACCCCCATTTTACTATGTGCAAACACTTTCGTTATGTTATGTCTTTGTCTCCTTACCCCCGTTTCTTATGTAATATAAAATGCTCATGTAATATATCATTTATAAAGTTAAATCTCGATTCCATATTCATTGTATGTAACATTAATTTTACTAATTTTATGCCTCAAATTTGTCACCGGTTATATCTTATTTCTTTCTTTTTGTCTCATTGTATGCTTTTTTACATTTGTGTATTCTTTTTCTGTATTTGAAGCTTTTTTCCTCAGCTCTTCGCTGAAAATGGGCTCTAGCTCAGTTGGACCAACCCTGTTAATAAATGACAAATAAATAATAAATAAATAAATAAACTTGTAGTAGTGGACTTCTTTGAAAGAAAATAGTC
Organism: Protopterus annectens; assembly: GCF_019279795.1. Classification (NCBI taxonomy): domain Eukaryota; kingdom Metazoa; phylum Chordata; order Ceratodontiformes; family Protopteridae; genus Protopterus; species Protopterus annectens. The sequence continues at coordinate 546,890,516 of NC_056743.1, read as the reverse complement.
CATTTACTCATTTTTTCTTAATAACATGCAAGCTACTTTAAGCTAACCTCTGCCTTGTAAATAGAGCTTCAATAAATTCTCTTTTTTCAAATTTCTCCAAATCTTTTGGGTTTCTAATTCCATGATGGGAATGGACCCCATTCCTAAGTCAAAGTATGATTAAAGTTCATGAAATTAGTATTTTTTCAGTCTTTGATGTCAGCCAAAAGTGTTTTTTCTCAGCACCCGCAATGTGCCCAGTAATGACTACTTCTGCAATTCGTACGGGGTTACATAGATTTGTAACATATCTAAATAGGACTGTAAATTCCTTTTTATAAGAGGCGTTGCTCCTACTACCACTATTGGAACTCTCTGGGTATCTTTCTTCCACGTTGCTCTAGTTTTTGCCTGCAGATCCTGGTATTTTATCACTTTGTGTCCCTCTGTACGCAAGACACTATAGTCAGTGGGTGCAGTGATTTCAATGATCAGGGGGTGTGGCAATTTCAACGATCAATGCTTCTTTTCTTTTCTTGGACCACTATATCTGGTTTTCTAGCATCTGTCTTTTGAACTGCTGGTAATGTGTGATCCCATGTGATATAAGCTTCATCATTTTCTATGATGCTTTGAGGCTCATGTTTCCAGTGTTTTTCAGTCACTTCAATACCATAATGTCTGCACAATCCCCAGTGCAACACTCTCACCACATTATTATGCCTTTCAGTATACAGTCCTTCTGCCATTAGTGTGTCACAACCAGCAACAAGGTGTGTGACTGTTTCCAATTCAGTTTTCCAAAACCTACACTTGTCTGTTTCCTCCCACATGTTCAATGAACTTTGTAAACCAGTGTGCATGTAGCTCACTATCTTGGGCTGTCAATATTAACCTTTCATTTCTTGCTTTGAATTCACCTCTCCTTAACCCTTCCTGCATTCGTTCTTGATCAACATGAGGCTCTTCCAGAAATTTTCTATACTTGCAACTATATTTATGTTTTTTCCACATTTCTTGCCTTCTCATCTGGTCCTTCACTTTATATCCTTTCTTTTTTTTTTTGGCACATTTTTGCTGCCTGGTTTTTATCTACTTCTGGTTTGATTTCCATTTCTGCTTGATGTCGATGTACTTCTGCTAAATGAAGCAGAGATGTCATCTAAGATTTATTCTCCTCATGTTTCAAAACTTTTACTACATTTGGATCTTGTGAGGCCAGAAGGCATGTGTGGAGTTCCATGATCGCAGATCTATGCATGTAATCAATTTCAAGGAGGCCCATCCCTCCTTCAGAAGGAAGAATATATAATCTTAGTATACACTGATTTTTATAAATCATTTGGTGAACATGAAACATCTATCCGACACTTTTTGGGGCCAGTCAATCACTGCAATACTGTACGTTAGGACAGGATGAGCAAATCGATTTATAGCTTGGATCTTGTTTCTAGATGTCAATGCTGTCCTCAGGATTAATTTGTCTTCTAAAGTACTTCTTACTGAGTTTTATTTGCATTTGTTCATGTTTATTGCTGATCCTTCATCAGTTCTGAAGTATTTATACACTCCCCTCTTGCTCAAGTTCTTTTATATCACATTCTTGTCCCAAACTGATGTTTTCCTGGTGCTGCAGCTTTCCTTTTTTAAAGGTTGCTTTTACACATTTATCAAGACCAAATGGCATTCTAATATCATCTGAAAATGTTTTGACAACTTCCAGCTGTGCTTTCAGTTCCTCATCTGATGAGCTATACAGTTTTGAATCATCGACAAAGAAAAGATGAGAAGTCATTAGACTTTGCCGTTTTCTAGGATCCAAATTGTAGCCATGGCTTAAGCTGTTAAGTAAACAGCTTAATGGATTAATGGCAAGGCAGAATAGCAACAGTGACAAAGAGTCACCCTGGAATATACCCCTTTGAATTTTTTCCCTGGGATTATAATCTGTCCTTTATCCTGGCTTAATTGCAAAGTGGTCTGCAATTGTTTTGTGGTTACTGTAATGTAGTCAACCAGTGTAGGGTGTATCTTATACATTTTAAGCATTCTTTTATCCATGAATGTAGGATACTATCATAGGTTCATAGGTAGGTACTAGACTATCTGCCCAAAGGCATTTATAAGCCTAGCTGGAATGTGTTGGCTTTCGCTGCCCCCTTAGATTAGTTTCCTGTGCCTCAGTCCAGCAGAGCCACTGAAGTGATCCCCAGGGTAAACTTTCTGTTTCCCATCCACTCATCAAGGTTTCTCTTGAAGACTGTTATCGAGGAGCTCTGCCTAATGTAGATTGGAATCTTGTTCCAGAGTATGGGAAGTCTCTGGGACAGGAATCTATCCCTCCAGCAAGTCCTATTTATTGTTGTGGTGAGGTTTAGATCCCTAGAGCATGTCGCTTGAAGGGATTTGGTTTTCTTTAGGTGGAGCATGTCCATTAATTCTGGGTTGGACATGGCCTTTTATGTCAGGCAGAGATCACCTCGGAATAGGCATTATGCAACTGAGTACAGCTGGAGTTTCTTCAGTTTTGCTGCATAGGGCATCTGTTTGAGGCCTGTGATCCTCTTGATGAGGTACTTCTGTGGTCTTTCCAACTGTTGCAGGTGTCTTATAAGGTATATCCCAAATGGGGTGTTGTACTCTATAATGGGTCTGATGAGTGATGTGTAAAGGGGCACAATGACCTTTTTTGATCTGGATGTAAATCCTTTTGTGATTAGGTGGGCCACATAGAAGGATTTTCTAACTACTTTGGTAATGTTATTATCAAAGGAGAGATTACTATCTACTTGGGTCCCCAGATCCCTTATTACATCTTCCGTATTTAGGGGGTTACCACCTATGTGGTAGTTTGTGGGTACTTTGTTTTTTCCAAAGGGGATGACTATGCAATTTTTGGCATTTAGCTTGAGGCCATGGTTTTGACACCAGGAATCTGTCTCAGTGAGACCCTTTTGGAAGATGTCTGTGTCCACCGGAGCATCAATTATAGCCCCTACTTTGCAGTTGTCTGCAAACTTGGTCAGCCATAGTCCTTTTGTGCTTGCCTGTACCTCTGAGAAGTATATTCCAAACAGGAGGGGTCCTAGGACTGAGCCCTGGGGAACACCACTTTTAACCAGTTTAGAGTCAGACCTAGCTCCTGCAACTCTTCCCATGTGGGTTCTGTCCATGAGCCAGTTGGCTACCCATCTCGTGACGTAGTGGTTTATGTTCAGGCTGGTGAGCTTGTCTATAATACCTAAATGGAGAATAGTGTTGAAAGCCTTTGCAAGATCTAGGTAGGCTGTGTGGACCACCTTTCTTTCGTCTATAGCCTGGCAACTGTCTCAAAGAAGTCCACCAAGTTTAGGAGGCATGAATTGCCCTTAACAAAGCCAAACTGGGTAGGGTCCAGTGTTTGGAGGTTCCCGATGTCTCTGGTTATGAGATCCATGATGATGCGCTCCATAGCGTGTAGTGTATTTTGTGCCATTCTGCACTAACTCCGAGCAGATCTGAGAATTGCCACTTAGATTCTTGACATAGCTAAAGAATGCCTTGTGGTTATCTTTGGAGTCCGTGGCAATTTTTCTTTTGAAGCTAGCCTTGGATGATTTTATGAGGGATCATAGTTTCTTGCTGATACTGATCAGGGATGTCTTCCCTTCTTGGGATTTTACTCTTTTCTGTACTAGTTTCCTCCTTGTATTGTATAGCTTTTTTATGGCAGGGGTCCACCAGACTGGTTTCCTTTTCTTGGAAGAGTGAGTCTTGGTTTTGCTTGGGACAGCATTAACTATGCATTCTTGTAGGTGCCCGTAGAGTGCATTATTAAAGGATTTTGCAGCTTGGACAGAGTTATCATTTGGCATGGGGGTTTTGAAACTTTCCACCTCAGTCTTAAGTACGTGAAGTTTGCTTTGACCAGGGGTGGGGACAGAATGTGGATATCCAGAGTGATTAGTTTATGGTCAGATCTAACCAGTGAGGGGTTGACCTCCGGTGTGGAATACAGGTCGCCCATGTTGGTGATGACCAGTTCCAATACATTGTTACCTGTGGTGGGGGTATTGACCAGTTGATCCAGAGCATTTGTGTTTGTAAATTCTAGGAAATGTTGGGCAAGGGAGTTAGTACTTGAGTGGTTCTCCCAGTTACTATTTGGGTAATTGAAATCCCCAAATATCAGAGTGTTTGGTAGGACCTTTATTTTTCTCAGTGTTTCCAGAAATGTGGAATGGGGGTCCTGGGACATGGTGGGTGATCTGTAGTAAGCTACAATTTGAATTGCAGTTTTGCCCATCGTTAATTGCACGTGGATAATCTCTGAAGCATCAAATACTTTTTTGTAGTCAATCTATACCATGTTTAGATTCTTCCCCTTTTTACAGTTCTCCACTATAACTTTATTTAACAACAAATTATCCTTTGTTCCATACAACTTTCTTTTATTGCCCTTTTGTTCTACTGCCATAATTGCGTTTTCTTCTAAATGACTATAGACTCTGTCAGCGTCAATTCCCGTGTATACTTTATACATCTTCGGAAGGCAAGTTATTGGTCTATAATTTTTAGGGTAGCTTGCAGGTTCACCCTTAAGTAAGAGCATTGTTTTGCCTGTTGTTACCCAATGTGGTGTCTTTTCAGGGTTCAAATATAAATAGTTCTTAATAATGGCTAAATCTTTCTGCAAAGATGTTAAGACTTTTAACCAAAAGTTAGGTACCACATCTGGGCCTGGGATTTTCCAGTTGGAGGCTTTTCTTAACTTTGTTTCAAACTTTCTGGCTGTTATTTCATCCCATTTCATATCCTGTACCTTTAAACTTCTTATTCTTTCCTTTACTTCTTATATCCATTTAACATCTTTGTTATGTTCCACACATGCCTCTCAACCTGGAAACATCAAAAATCTGGACAAGGCCGAAGAAAAATAGGTACAAATCTGTACACTGATTAATGTAAAATCTGCATACATAATTACATAACCCAGTCCACTCCAATGAAATTGTGGGATACCAACTTTCAAATGCAAACTGAAGAACAGAACCAAACTGTAGCACCAGAGTCCCCCTGCAGCCATTCCAATGTCCCATTACCTGGCTATTTCGCCCCATTTATCATAGACACTAATGCATGCATACTGCTTTACTTCTACAATGATTATTTGGATTTTACTTTTATATTTTATAGCACAATGCACAAACACTAATTGATATCTGCTAAACAAAGCAATACTGTCTCACAATGAAAATAGACTTGGCATTAAAACTTCTGTACCCTTGAAACTCACATTCATTGAAACAGCATTGAAACCCATACCACCATCCAAAGAAAACGCATCTGGCCAGTGGTGGATAAAGATTACCTTTGGGCTGTTTTCAAATCATAGGCCCCTTGCACACAAAACAAGAAACATACATGCGTTCTTTGATACACTTTCCTGACTTTATTAAATTATATTCCTTGTATAATACAGCACACTTGTTAGACTTAGAGTGCATTTTAAATTTATTGTTTAAACATTTTTCCAGTAGGCAATGAAACAAAATGCATGAACCAATAATGACAAAACTGCCCAGTTCAGAACATTTCCATCATAAAAGTCTACTTCCACACAGCTCTACTAATGGGAATCTTTTCAAAGTTAAAAAGGGAATGGCAATAACAACAATGCTGCAAAAGATAATCCAAGAAGCAGGTAGACCACCACCACGAACGATGTAACAGCTTTATTACATAAAATCCAAGGAGAAAAGTAAGTGCTTTCGCGTGCTGCCAATGCACGCTTCTTCAGACAAGTTTAAAACAATGTAATAACCCACATCTTATATAGCTCTTAGCAGTGTAACTTAATTAATCAATTAAATGATTATTCAATTATATCATTCATTCACTTGAATAGCAGAAAAATTCATTTAAAACTATGCTACATGAATTGGAAAACTGTGACGCTTAAATACTAAAAAGTAGAACGAAAGCAACTCTTATATGCATTTGTTACATATAAATGGCATAAAGACTCATTTAGAACTAAGCATATGTTAAAAAGCTGTAATACTTAAATACTAAAGTTAGAGTCAAAGCAACTCTTGTGGAGCATTTGTGTAAAGTAAACATTTCTTTCGAAACATATCTTTCACTCTTACCAAAGAATCATGTGTAGATAAAATAATAATCCAACGTCATACTATATATATACAATAGACATAAAACGCTAGTCTTGTTGTAAACCTTGTCTTACATCCAAATAAATTATTTTGGCATCAATATAAAAATGTTTGTAAGTAATTGTATGTAAAAATAAGAAAGGACTGAACTATAAGGTATATATTTGATGTTAATCTGAAAAATCTAAAAAATCTGTAACATATATTATATACATATACTGAATTTATAAGTAATATTAGTCAAATTTTAAAGTGCATAAGTGCTTATATCAAATATGAAATAAATATTGATTTCCTAAGTAAATAAATAAATAAAACGCTAATATATAAATATCAAATTTGTACATATATAAATTAAATAATATATAAATAATCTTATCTATATATAAGTAATCTTATCTATATATAAATATAGAAAATAATAGAAAATATGTATATAAATAAATAAATATATCCAGACGCAACAACAAAACATATATTTACCACGATGTCATTAAAATATATGTATGTGTGCGACTGTATCTGGAACCATATAAATAGGTATTCACAATTTCATTGTGTTATTTGCAATTCCTTAAAGCTGTGTCTTGTTATAATGCAGATGAAAAACTGTACTAGAATATTTAAAATATAAAAGAATTAAAAAACGTAACTAAAAGACAAATTATTATATACATATAATTCATAATATTAATCTTCATATTGATTAATCTAAATATTAATTATAAGATACTGAGCTCTATTTCCTATAAAAGACCTGGATGACAGGTGAAATAGTACATTATATAATGGAAGGGGGTGGTAACCCACATAATCTCAAAATATATTATATATGTCGTTACTTAAGGAGAATGTATGTATGCTTTGTAAATTCACCAGATATGGACAGGTAAAGCTGAAAAATAATAAAGCTGAACAATCATTAAATAACTATATGTGTTAGGTTATACAATCATATATAAAGACAAAACATATATTTATATAACTAGATGTAAAAAGCGGTCAATGATATTTCCGTTTTTTCAAATGTGACCTGATGCTGACATAGCTATTAAGGCCTGGATGTTTCTGTGCTCTCATCTTGAAAATCCAATCTAGCTCTAGACTCTCTAGATCATTAAAATTATCTCCTCTTCTAGGGTTAAGTATTCTTTTTTGTAGTACCCTGAAGACAAATGTATGATTTGGAAATTCAATAATGTGTTTGGCTAGGGCATTTTTTACATCTTTTTTTCTTATAGCATATAAATGCTCCTGTATTCTATCCCTTAACCTTCTCGTTGTCATGCCCACATAGAAAGCCGGGCATGACACACAGGTAGCTAGATAAATTACATTAGTGTCAACACAACTGGCTGAACAATTGATGTCAAACTCATACAATAATTCAGGATGTTGAAATGTATTGACAGTTGATATCCATTTACATGAGCTACATCCTCCACAAGGAGTAGTGCCCCTATTAGTTGCTTGTCCATCCATTTTGTAAGATTTTTCATTACATAGAATCCTTTTTAGATTTTGCATATTCTTATATGTGAAGGATGCTTTGCTACCTATTAGTTTCTTTATTTCTTCATTGGTAGTTAAAATGGACCAATTATTCCTGATAATGTTAGTGATATAATCATTGTCACTAGTGTAACTAATAATACATCTAACTGATTTGTATTCTTGATAATCTAGGTGTCTAGTGCCATCTCTGTGTTGAAATAGCATTTTGGGTTTATAGTCAGCATCATTCAAAAATTTATTTTTTATGACCGCTATATTATTTCCATTATAGCCTCTGTCAAGAAGCAAACATTCTAGTTTATGAAATTCAGCATTACATTCAATTCTATCTTGACAAATCCTATTCAATCTAGTGAATTGTCCTTTTATAATATTAGAAAAAATAAACCTTGGGTGCATGCTGTCATATTCTAATAAGGAATTTTTCCAGCATTCTTTTCTATGAAGTGAGGTGACTAATCTACCTTGATTTTCCTTTCTAATGTTGAGGTCTAAAAAATTAACATTAGAATAAGAATATTCCATTGAGAATCTGAGGAAATCTGTAGTTTTCTCTAAATCATCTACAAATAATTTGAGTTCCTCCGGTGTTCCGTCCCAGATAAATAGTACATCATCCACAAATCTGAAATATGCCAATACCTGAGAGAATGCAGGATGTGTAAAAAGGCATGTGGTTTCCCATTTATATACAACTAAATTCGCGTATGAGTTGGAGCAGGGGGTGCCCATAGCCACCCCCCACTGTTGTATATAATAGGAATTGTTAAACATCATGACATTTTTAGTGAGGACTATCTCTAATAATGCATTTAACAGAATTTGTTCATTATTATTATATGCCCCAAAATTATTCAATATGTATCTTATCTTCTAAACCATAAGTATTTGGTATTGCTGAAAGGCTCTTCACATCTAGTGTAACTAATAGATGTTTATCAGAAATTCGTTCTTGTAGACCATTAAGATGTTGAATTAATTGATATGAGTCTTTTAAAATTGTATAGACATTATTTACTATTGGTTTCAGTTTCTTCTCAATAAATATTGAAATATTTTCAGTGACCCACTGATGGCCTACTACTATGGGACGTAAGGGTGGAGGTGTTATACCCTTGTGCATCTTGGGTAGCCCTTTTATGTATGGTATTAGTGGATGTTCAATGAGCAAAAATAAATAGAAATCATAACTTATTTGTCTAGTAATCATCATATCATATATGTCATGATGTACTTCATATATTAATTTGTCTATTGTTTTCTTGTCTATCTCCTTATATGTGAGGTCACCCTTTAACATTGTATCCATATACGTTACATAATCAACTTGATTCAGTACAACGATCCCACCTCCCTTGTCTGCAGGTCTAATTATCACTGTTTCATCTTTGGCTAACTTATTCATAGCTGCCCTTTCCTCTTTTGAAACGTTGTGAAACAATGAAAGTGTGCCTTTCTTATAGTTTGCATAATGTATATACAAATCGTTTTCGCATGCTTTAAGAAAACATTCTATGCAGGGATGTATCGTAGGTGAAAAAGTGCTTTTTCTTTTAAAACATTCAAAACTATTAACCCTCTCATTCACATTCATATTATTTATAGTAGTTTCTTTAAAGAAAAGTGCCAAAGCTATATTTCTAGTAAATAAACGTAGCTCAGTTAATATAGTGGAAACATTACCAACTTGAGCCGGTATGAAGCTCAGTCCTTTATTCAAAAGTTTATAGTCTGTCTCCGTCAGTACTCTGTCAGATAAATTAAAAACCAGTTCGTTCAGTCCTTTCCTCGCCCTCTCTTGCTCGTCGGTTCTCCTGACATCCTTCTCTTCCGTCTGCCATGGCTGGTGGATCTTCCCCTCGACTCTCTTCTTTCTCGTACGGGAAGTGGTAAAAAAGAATCCAGATTGGTTTGCTGTAACTTCGGTCTTGCTCCAGGCCCATGTTGAGTTAGGAGTGCTAGCTGGTTGGGTGGAGGTGTGCTATCATCCGTATTGGATCTGTGGCTATGTATTGTTTCCGCCGTATTGACATCACTGGATATCGTAGAGACAGTTAAAGGGGTAAAGTCTTCTCTCTCAATGGTCGATCTTCTTGTTTTTTCTTCAACCCTTTCGGTTCGTTGTTGTCCCTCTCTTTGGTTATACCGTGGCCACACAAAGACTTGGCCATTCGTAAAATCTTGTACGTCTCTTTGCAATTTGCGTAGTTTAACTGCTTGCAAACGCTCTCCATATGCACCAATCTGATTGATGAGACCATCAATTTTGTTAACAAATATTTCCCCTTTAAACCGCTTGCTTAAGTCTTTATATAGCGAATCAGTTTTAGTTGATAATTCATTTTCTATAGGCTGAAAATAGTCTATAATTAATTGAATATATTTGAAACCAAGTTCAATGTTCATTTTTTGCCAATTCTTCAAAAGTACCGGGTGATTGTTGCCGTAAGAGGGCATACAAAGCACTCTCATGCCCCTCGGTACTACTTTATAATGAAGACATGCCTCTAAATGACGGCGTTGCCATATCAGCCTAAATAATTTGTATAAATCATTTTCCAATTCCTTGTATAAGGGATTGAAATCATTGAGTAAGTTTACAGTACCTGATTCTGTTGTATTAAGTGATGTAGATAAATCCATATTCAAAAGTGGATTAGATTTCTGTTCCGTTAGATGAACCCACTTGGAATTGGACATTGCTCTATCAGGATGATAATCCAATTCTACGGATGAATTATCCATCGTGTAGGGAAATAGTAAGTGTCAGCAGCAAAAAACAGTTCCAAGATGAAAAAGACACACCTTTCCCTCAAAGTTGGTCGACCACAAAAAACCAGTAATAATCCAAGAAGCAGGTAGACCACCACCACGAACGATGTAACAGCTTTATTACATAAAATCCAAGGAAAAAAGTAAGCGCTTTCGCGTGCTGCCAATGCACGCTTCTTCAGACAAGTTTAAAACAATGTAATAACCCACATCTTATATAGCTCTTAGCAGTGTAACTTAATTAATCAATTAAATGATTATTCAATTATATCATTCATTCACTTGAATAGCAGAAAAATTCATTTAAAACTATGCTACATGAATTGGAAAACTGTGACGCTTAAATACTAAAAAGTAGAACGAAAGCAACTCTTATATGCATTTGTTACATATAAATGGCATAAAGACTCATTTAGAACTGCACCGCATATGTTAAAAAGCTGTAATACTTAAATACTAAAGTTAGAGTCAAAGCAACTCTTGTGGAGCATTTGTGTAAAGTAAACATTTCTTTCGAAACATATCTTTCACTCTTACCAAAGAATCATGTGTAGATAAAATAATAATCCAACGTCATACTATATATATATACAATAGACATAAAACGCTAGTCTTGTTGTAAACCTTGTCTTACATCCAAATAAATTATTTTGGCATCAATATAAAAATGTTTGTAAGTAATTGTATGTAAAAATAAGAAAGGACTGAACTATAAGGTATATATTTGATGTTAATCTGAAAAATCTAAAAAATCTGTAACATATATTATATACATATACTGAATTTATAAGTAATATTAGTCAAATTTTAAAGTGCATAAGTGCTTATATCAAATATGAAATAAATATTGATTTCCTAAGTAAATAAATAAATAAAACGCTAATATATAAATATCAAATTTGTACATATATAAATTAAATAATATATAAATAATCTTATCTATATATAAGTAATCTTATCTATATATAAATATAGAAAATAATAGAAAATATGTATATAAATAAATAAATATATCCAGACGCAACAACAAAACATATATTTACCACGATGTCATTAAAATATATGTATGTGTGCGACTGTATCTGGAACCATATAAATAGGTATTCACAATTTCATTGTGTTATTTGCAATTCCTTAAAGCTGTGTCTTGTTATAATGCAGATGAAAAACTGTACTAGAATATTTAAAATATAAAAGAATTAAAAAACGTAACTAAAAGACAAATTATTATATACATATAATTCATAATATTAATCTTCATATTGATTAATCTAAATATTAATTATAAGGTACTGAGCTCTATTTCCTATAAAAGACCTGGATGACAGGTGAAATAGTACATTATATAATGGAAGGGGGTGGTAACCCACATAATCTCAAAATATATTATATATGTCGTTACTTAAGGAGAATGTATGTATGCTTTGTAAATTGATACTGCTTTACTTCTACAATTATTATTTGGATTTTACTTTTATATTTTATAGCACAATGCACAAACACTAATTGATATCTGCTAAAAAAAGCAATACTGTCTCACAATGAAAATAGACTTGGCATTAAAACTTCTGTACCCTTGAAACTCACATTCATTGAAACAGCATTGAAACCCATACCACATCCAAAGAAAACGCATCTGGCCAGTGGTGGATAAAGATTACCTTTAGGCTGTTTTCAAATCATAGGCCCCTTGCACACAAAACAAGAAACATACATGCGTTCTTTGATACACCTTCCTGACTTTATTAAATTATATTCCTTGTATAATACAGCACACTTGTTAGACTTAGAGTGCATTTTAAATTTATTGTTTAAACATTTTTCCAGTAGGCAATGAAACAAAATGCATGAACCAATAATGACAAAACTGCCCAGTTCAGAACATTTCCATCATAAAAGTCTACTTCCACACAGCTCTACTAATGGGAATCTTTTCAAAGTTAAAAAGGGAATGGCAATAACAACAATGCTGCAAAAGATGGTCATTGTTTCAAAACAACCGGAACCAGTACCCAGGTCTGTTTTTATTTTTTCTTTTCTTTCTTTTTTTTTTTATTGCCTCTGCTTCGTTTAACTGTACCCCTTGTTTCATACATGCATTCTCTAGCAAAAGGGTACTGAAAATGCCTCCAGAAGATACATTAATAAAATGAGGATGTTTTAACACCTAGATAACCGGTCAACTCAAACAGTGACAACTCCCACCAACAATACTCAACTAAAATCACACATCCATAAGATAAAAAGTATACGAAAAATACAAGGTCCGTGACAGAATAAAGGGGTTACCACCCATAAACTGTAGCAAGCTCAAATCAGTATAAACTAGAACAGAACAAACAATAAAAAGCTATACTTTCCTATTGGGCATGCAAACTGGCAAGCAGCTACCAAGTTTCCAGACACGATGCAACAAAATAGGAATACCATATACCACAGAGAGTTAAATATATAATTTCCTACAAACTACTAGCCAAGATTTGAACTTACCCTCAGTAGTAAGTACAGGCATCATATCTTATTCTTCATCCAACCACTCATTAGTAAGTTGGGGTTTACCTCCTTGTGGCATTATTTTTGTTTAAAACTAAAGCTACACTTTTAATCCTATTGACACAGCAAATGATGTTCTGAACTGCAATAAGCAGTGATAACACCAAGTGGCCCAATTACCCCAACACAAGAAACAGCACAACTGCTGAAAGAAGGAATCATTCACATGTGTAGGTGGACCAGTATTAGCAAAGCAGAATGACTGATGCACAACTATGACATCAAAAGAGTGACACTATGGTGGGGAGGGGGCTAGGCGGAAAGACTTAGAGATGAACTACATCTCCTGAAGTGCCTAGCACTCCCCATATCCATTTATTTGTGTTTGGTACCATAATGTCTCAGAAGTGCTGCACTTTTAATCAAATAGGGTAACACTCACTGTTGCTAAAAGAGGAGGTTTCTGGATAGGCGACAGGACCTAAGTAAAGTGGATTACAGTACAAGGGCATAGGGAGGTCTTAAATTGTTCAGTATTGCTACTTTCAGAGTGCAGGTGGAGTTTTAAGTTCTAGTTTGGTTGTTGATCTGGAGAAGAACGGCATTGGTCATGACAATTGAGATTGACTGGAAAGAGCAGTTCTAGGTGTTTGACATTGGCTGGCAAGTTATGGTATACTGAAGGACTTCTGTCAGCTTGGGGTGTGGGCAGATACTTGTGGCTTCGGGATCATATGCATTGACTTTCAACAAAGGGACGAGACCAAATACTGAGTTAGTAGATTGCTATAGGAGATGATAGTTAATTCCCAAGTACCGTTGTAAATATACTGTATTTCTGCAGAATGTACTTTGGTTGCATCTGTTAGTGTTTTTTAACCTTAATAGCCAGGTAAGTGGGCTGGTCCAAATTTTTATCAAATCATTATTAACATCAATTCTGACAGGCTGATGGAGCTGACATCATTGCGCACATGATGACGTCAGCTCAAAAGTGCGGGGGAAAAAGATTTCAAAACAAAAAGCTGGAAAAAAAATCAGAAATGAAGGGGTGCCACTCTGGAATCGTGGCACCCCATCATTTGGGCCCCAAAATATGGTAAAAACTGAGTAATTTGGTACAGTTGGGTGGTATAGTTCCACAGGATCTTGATAAATACTTCTCCAAAATGTATCTACTTCCTCTTTTTTTTGGCAGTCTTTCAGTTCCTTTTACCTTATTTCCCAATTCTCTATAAAACTTTTTTGGATCATCAATAAATTGCTTATTTTGTAGTTTTCCTTTATATTTATCTGTGTATCTTCTAAGTTTTTCCACCTGTGATGAAATTTTTAGTTTATTTGCATGATAGATCCTAGTCTGTTCTAATACTGTGCATTGCTTTAATCACATCTATCTTTCTTAGTATTTTTGTTGATCTGTTCCCTCTTCTATAGTCTTCTAACAGTGACACTTCCTGTCGTAATTGCTTTATAGTTTTCTCTATTTGATAATTTTATGATGGTATTCAATTCCTCCCCTTCCTTTCCCTCACTACCCTGTGATCTTGTAGTTGAACTTTTATCAGATATTAATTTAGCAGCACAGTAATATATCCTGTTTACTTCTGTTATATCACATGGATCTCTATGGACAGTCCTAATTACTGCATTCATTTGTTTTATCAGACTTCTTACTTTTTGGGTTTTATTGACCTTCTGCAGTCTATTTCTCTCATTGATCTTAATATATCTATCCATGTCCATTATATCAAGCAGCTTTTCTCTTAGTTCATTTTCTTCCAAACTGAGAGGACATCTCTTGTTTTCTGTTTCCTGCGTGTATTCTATAGAAAGTTCTATATCATCTTCCGGTGGTACATTCTCTTCAATTTCATCCTGTCATCTGTTGCTCTGTCATATGGGAGCTCACTGGCCTATCATTCCTTAATATTGACTGCATCAGAATTTCCACAGTTTCCTGTTCCTTTCCTTGCTGTCTAACTTCAAGTGAACATTTATATTGGTTTACTGCGGAAGGCTCCAAAATATCTTGATATAGCACCTGACCAATTGCTTCCCGTTCCACTGGTTTCCCCTTAATTTGGATATTCATTACTATATCCACTTGTGCTGCTTTCTGCATTTGATTTTCTACACTGAATCCTTTTCTTTGCAGCTGCTCCATAACCTCCTTTTCTATTTTTTTGACTTTTCCATTACTAATCTCTTTTTCTACTTTTACTCTTAGTCTTCTTATTTTTTGTATTGTAAAGTTTCCATTTCCAGGTTCCTTTGCCTGTATTTCTCTTTAAATATCTTTGGTGCTGCTCTTTTTGTATTGGTTAGCTTTGGTTTCTCCTTTGCATAAATATTACATGATAATAAATATCTTTTCCTTTCCCATGTCCATATTTCTTCTTCAGGTCTCCTGATCTTTTTACTTTTCCTTGTTCTGGGGACTCACTCCATCATGCTGTGATGTAGTCTGTGTTAGACCATCTACATTAAATCCTTCACTTCGCAGGCACTCCATAACGTCAACTTTTATTTCTTTAACTTCTGTTTTATTAATCTTCTTTTCCACATTACATCTTTGTG
This sequence comes from Protopterus annectens, assembly GCF_019279795.1. NCBI lineage: Eukaryota > Metazoa > Chordata > Ceratodontiformes > Protopteridae > Protopterus > Protopterus annectens. The sequence goes on along the minus strand of NC_056743.1, from coordinate 546,875,025 downwards.
ATATTATTTTTTTATTGTGAAATTTACCATATCTGGATGCCTTTGCCTGTATTTCTCTTCAAATATCTTTGAGACTGCTTTCTCTATATTAGTAAACTTGGCTTTCTCCTTTGCATAAATAATGCACCATATAAAATCTCTCTTTCTATCCCATATTCATATTTATTTTTTATATTTATCAAATATATCTAGGTTTTGTTGTTTATATTTTCGCATTTCCTCAGATGCTTCTATTTCTAAACAGATCAAAGATTCTTGATCTATATACTGTTTTTCAAAAATCTGTTGTATTAATGAACACAAATTTTTATTTGAAGCTACTGACAGTTTTTCCTGCGGAAGTATTTTTCTTTTCTCTAATTTCTCTCTTAATTGTTTTGTATATCTTGTGTTTGGAAATTCTGGGCTTTTTATATAATAGTAACAATACATAATTTCTTTCTTATCCTCAATAATCCACCCTATCATTTTATGGCTCTTCTTTGGTCAATCAATTTTTGTGGACTGCTACTTCCTTCTACAACAGGGGCCTGGCCTAGCCCCATTGTAGGAATGTTTCCATATTTTGAGGATTCTACACTGTCATTTTTTCCAGTTGTGCCACCAGTGCGCCTACCAGGATTGGTCACTTTTTATCCTCGGTCTTGTGCACCCAGCTATCTTTTTTGTTTTTGACTTTCTTCTGTCCATGATATATGCTATATTAATACAATCTATACATCACTGTCGCCTTGGTGAGATTTTGTAAAAAACAGGGTACACCTCATGAAGGTACTCATCAAGACTTGAGGATGAATTCAGTTTCAGTGCTACTACTCTCCTTTGCTTGCTGACTTTCATCCCTCCATTAAGACCCTTTCATCTCTGCATTAGGATCCCTGTTCTGTGAGACCTATTACATGTTCAAAAAAGTCTATTAATATTATAAAAACCTGCTCTGGGATCTCAATCTCTTTTGCAAGATAAATAAAATATGGATTGATAGTAGATACTGATTCCAATCATCTTCATCTCCACATAAAGCAAAGTAATTCTCTTTATCTTTTCAAATAAAATCTCACACCTGGTTTAGCACTTCTATCCCTCATGGATAGGGTATCATGTAAATGTCCAAAAAATTCCTTGTTCCACCCATCACTATGTTATTTGCAATGAAATGTATAAGGGTTAAAAACTACAGAGTAAATCTAAGACTAGGCTTCTTAAGGTCCTCATCCATCAGTAGTCTAGTAAGTACCTATGAACCCACAAATCTATGTTACACTTGATGCTTTTTTGATTCTATGGGCGGGCAGATGGAGTAATGCAAGGTGCTTTCTCAAAAGAACAATTCTTCATATTTTACCTTTAAATCAGCTGTACATCTGAAAAGACAATAAGGATTTTTATGAGTAGTCTCATAAATTCAGACAAAAGTTAATTAAAACAGAATTTTATTTACAAGGAATACTATGTGAGTCGTTGAAATACGAACTCTCACTGAGATCAACATATAAAGTTGATGAGTTAGTGTAACAAGTTGTGTATAATGGTGATTAATGAAAAGGGAAAATTCTTTTAAGAAAGCTATTAACATGTAACGCTGTGAAGGACACCAATATTCAAGTACACAAAGAGTCAGAGGCTAGTTAAAATGCACTTTTTACTATATAAATTAAAAACTGGTTTAGCGCTTTCATCTATGCCAATGTAGACTTCATCAGAACATTGTTAGCATAATTAAAAAATTTTAAATAGCGATCGCACACCAATGGGAATTCATTTTCAATTAACTTCATAAATATTAATGAATAATAATAAATATTAATATATCCATCTTAAACCCACAGTATGCCTAATTAATAAAACTAATATAGTCACAATAATACAGCTATAATATCTGTTAAAAACTGTATTTTACATACTCATATATGACTATAAAATATACAAATACTAAATATAAAAACTGTTGAATATAAGAACTACTAAATGTTAAAAACACATGTTTGTAAATAAAATATATGAATTTCTGTCATAAACCACAAACATGTTAGAACGATATATAATGAACAAATCTTGAACTTACTATCACTGATAGTGTGCCAAATCTTTGCTACATCATAAATTCTCACTTTAAAACTGGTTTAATGGGGATATTTTCATTTAGTCTTGGGGGAGTAACATAATTTAATAATAATTGCCATTTAACTTCTTTTCCCTCCAGAACTACCTTTATATTTCCACCCCTCTGGTTTGATTTTATATCCTCCAGCATCCCAAACTTAAATGTATGACACTGTATGATCCCTTCCAAATGTCTATATAATGCATTATTTCAATCCTTTTTTCTAATGCAGTATAGATGATCATAGATCCTATTCCTGAGTCACCTGTCCATTTTGCCTGCATAAATACTTGGTCATTGGTGCACTTTGCCAAATATATGACATGCTGGGTGTAACAATACCCTTTCCTAAATCTGATCTCTGTATGATTTACATTTCAAGTTTCCTCTTCTAAAATGCACTGATTAAATATAGGATATAATAAGGAGGGGGTCCACAAAAATGTGGGAATTTTAGAGTGCTTGTTTCAAACTTATTTTTCAGATTATATCCTGTCTTGTAGACAAATGCTGGAATGTCACCTAATTTGTTGTACACTTCATCATCACATCTAAGGATGCTCCAGTTATTGGCTATAATGTCTTTTACTTCTTTAACATAGGGATTGAATTCAAGTATAAAGTATATAAGTATTCTTGTACTGTGTATTGCATTCATTTTGTAAGGTGAGATTACCCTTATCTAAACGTATGCCCAAGAGGGTTTATACTTGTTCCCCCATTCTTTCTTAACATATCTAGTGACCTCATCAATAAGGGTTTTAGGGTAGACCCTGTCACTGAACAAAGTACCAATATAATCTAGCTCACGCAGCATCTCCTCATAATCAGATGTCATTCTGGCAGCCCTGATGCATTGCCCCTTCAGTATGCTTCTTATGACTTTCTGGATGACAACTAGTATACTCCAAGTAAGAGTTACTAAACATGTCCTTTCTATAAATCTTGGACTTAAATCCTTTTATAGCATGGGAAATATAAGTATCCAAATAAAGAATTCCATCTCTACTACAGTTATATGTAAATTTTAGGTAGGTGCTAGACTCATTCAAGTGTTTCACAAAACAGTCCACCCCCTCAGTCGTACCATCCCATAAAATAAAAATGTCATCCAAAAACCTAACATAACATTTGATTTAATACAAATTTACGTTTTTAAAAATATGTCCTTCTTCCCAGTCTAAAAGCACTAAATTGGCATAAATCGGGGCACATGCCGCACCCATGGCTAACCCCTTATTTTGCCTGTAATATTCACCTTCGATGAAAAAAAAATTGTAATCAAGAACTATAGACATGAATTCACCTAATAAACTAACTTTATCCCATTCAAACTGAGTGTACTTCTAGATACTGTTGCTGAACCTTTCCAAACCATCCTCTTTGGGGATACAGGAGAAAAGGTCCACAACATCTATAGTTAGGAATACAAGTCCCTCCTTCTATACTTCAGGTTTGAAATTACTTAAAAAGTCCCAAGAGTCTTTAATAATGTGTGGGACCTTGTCATATACTGGTTTGAGCCATCGATTATGTATTACTGTACCAAAAGGAAAAGTTTTGGAATTACTACCAGAAATGATTGGTCGAAAGGGAGGCTCGAGTAGATTTTTGTGAATTTTGGGAATACCCACTATAGTGGTCAAAACTGGAAATTCAACATATAGAAATGTATGTAGATCAGGATCAATCCTGTTATCCAACAAAAATTCTTCCAAAAATAGATCTATATGTTGGTAAGCAATGTTATCTTCATTGATGGATGATATTTCATACTTATCAGAATTGTGCAAGATGTCATATGTTTTGTTGGTATAATCCAGTGTGTCAAACAAGACCACACGCCCACATTTATCAGGTTTCATTATATGTATATTTCTGTCATTGCACAATTCCCTTAAGACTTTGTTTTCCCCACTGCCTAAGTTATTCTTCACCTTAGATTTCTTAAAAACCTCCTGAAATTTATATAACTCATTAGCAACTACCCTTTCATAGGCTAATAAAGTGGGGTGCAATGGAGGTGTGAATTTGTTCCTTTTCTTAAATTTGCAACTTTTTATAATAAAAAGTACGTTTTAACTAGCCCATGAATCTTTTTGTGTACTTGAGAAATGGTGCAGTTACATTTTATTAGTTGTTTTTTGAGTCGGGATTCACTGGTTCTTGGTTATATTAAAACTATTAACATGTCATATTATCAATGATGTTTAAATCAAATTGATATTAAACAAGAGGGAGACTAGGAATGGGAAAAAAGTCAAACAATAACATGTCCATGGCAGCAAAATATTATCTAAAATGATCTTGCACCATTAAGTCAAAATGCACTTAATTACAAAAGGATATAAACCTCCCATATCGTTGATCACTAAATCTGATGCAACAACAATTCCATCATGTTCTGCTACATTTAGGGTAGAAACCACAATGCAGTAAAATGAATCAATATTGGTGACTGTTAAAAGTTGCATTTAGTCAGAAAACTACCTGTGAAAGTCCAAATAATTCACAAAATCAGCCATGTCCCACAAGATGTTGTCAGTACACTGAATGTATGGAAAAAAACACTGCAACAGTGAATCAGAATATAATAGTGTCTGGACTGATGAACTGCAAAAGACCACAGCAGTAAATGGAGATCACAATGAAAATTGCAGCAGACTGACAGATTCTGGTATCCCTCTAATTGCAGATAAAAGATCATAAGGGCTGAAAATGTGAGGTGTACTGAAGAAAGTACCAGAGTGAATAAATGATGCAGCAAAGTGGCGAAACAGAGGAATGTCTATACAAATCCATAGGTTAAGCAGAAAACATGACTCAGATCAATTTAAAAAAAGTAACTAAATAAACAACTATATCAAATACAACAAAAAACTCCACGAATCAAAAAGCAAAAACAACATATGGCATCGACTAAAGTTGCCCTACCAGCCAGTGGACATACTGAGATTTTTACTCATATTATAATGTTCAGTAAATGTGAAACTTGCTCCCACAAAAAAAAATATATATATTTTTTTTATTGAAATAGATAGTCCAGTAGATTAGCTAAAGCCCAACCCAAATAAGGTCTAAGGAATAATTAAATGCCTAAGTAAACATAGTATGCATTTAGTACAACTATATACCTGTATCCTTCCAGATAACAACCAATCTGTATCAGAGAAATTATCTGTTACTACTGTCAACTGAAAAACAAAAATCATCTTGTGCTCTGTTTTCTGTATACGCTAATTATTCATCTGAATTCTAAAGTCTTTTTGTCAAATACTGCACAGAGATGACATCACAATCAAACGCAAAAGAACATTAGTAACATCATTTTCAGCATGGTTTAAACTAGCAGACTGTTACTGACGTATGAACAGCAGACATTTTGGTGTGTTCAGCAACTCATTAGAGATGCACAAAACTACCATTATACGAACCAGGTAAATGTGTTGCAGTTGTTGTAATGGTACAAGTCCTGTGATATTACAACAGCAAAGGGCAGTGGCTCATGGGTCAATAATATTTTTCAGCTGCAAAACACAGGAATGATGATCTATTATCAAGAGTGTATGCTTATGAGAAACTCCATGCATATGCCTGTGTTCAATATCCTTGGATATAAACGGCTCAAAAAACCTACAAAGCACATTCAAAAGGTTCTTCTACAGTGAAGGTCTGAATGGACATTCGTACAAAGGGTTAAATCAATTGGCTATTAATAAGTTGTTTCTTGGAGTACAGGTTTTGATTTCAAGTCCCACATCCTTAATGTCTGGACTCTGAGAAAGTCAATTATGCAGGCAAAACTCTCAGGTTTCTCCTGAAAAATATGTTTGCATTCAGTGGGTTTATTTATTTAGTTAGCCAAAAAAGAATAAAAAAAGAAAAGTACCTGAAGAAGATATTAATCAATCTAATAGAGCGAAGAAACAGTATTCCTACTATGTGTAGTTACCTGCTAGTCTAAGACTAGGGCACAGTTACCAGAGAACTATGAAAGGACATCCAGACGAACAACCTTTGGCAATACTGCAGTCACCAAAATTACAAAAGAAAAAAATGCAGTTCCTAGAACAAGTTATAGAGGAAGGATGGTTAAACATAATTTTAAATAAGGGAAAAAAAACAGCACCACCTTTCTTTAGAGGAGAAATATGTTGTGCACCAATCTTAATCTTTAAAGTTGACAAAATAACACTCTACACTTAAATGAGCTGACTGAGCTGACAAATGCTTGAGAAGATGCAACACATTTGCAATAGTAAACTGTCAAGAAAGAGGAAGATCTGTATGCCAGTATTCATAGTGGTTTATGTAAAATGTGAGTGAGCATAACTAAGGCATTATTCCTAGAGACCTTTTACACTAATGGACAATACCTTAAGTATAATGACAAGCAAATGAAAAAATGTTTAAAGCTGCATATACTAATGAAATGTTCTTGTGATTCACAGTTCAATATCCACTCCATACTCACATCCATTCTTAAAAACTTCGATATGCCTCTACTATTTTTTTTTGCTTTACAATTCACAAACTTGCTCCCAGTGATCAGTTCAGTAGTTTATCCAAATATTAACAGGCACTATAAAAAAACACTAGAATGAATTATTTTCTCATGTGATCCCTTCAGTAGTTTGTCCAAATATGCACAAACACTAAAATGACACTAAAACTATTTTCCTCAACAATCACTTCAGCAGTCTGACTACGAATGCACTTCACTGACACAAATGATTTCCCCTAATGTTCCACGTATTCACAAGCACTAAAATGTAATAAATATTTCTTTAAGTGAAGTAAACAGTCATATTTCCTTTAAATTTTTTATCATTTTCCCTTCCAATCTGCTAATTATTTTGCTTCATAACTCTCATATTCCACTGGTACATCAGTGCTTAATGACATATGTTCTGGATTCGTTATGTATTTATATGCAAATTAGGGCCTTTTATATAAGCATGCAATAACCCTTATCCTCATAAAAGCTCTCAACCTAATGCTTATACCTTAAGATTGTTAAACTTTTGCCTTAGGGAGATATGTTTACCCAAACACCTCCATATTTCCATAGTCAGCCTGAATGACCTTATTTGCATGAGGACATGGCACCGCCCTTTGCAGTTTACTGCTACAAACATCTGTATGGCAGGATTATAAATACCCCCAGAAGCTACTGAACAGGATTGTTGTCTGAAATGGAACAGACAATACAGAAATGTGCCATCTGTAGTACGTCACAACAACAATCAAAATAAGGAAATTAATGCATACCCACTTTCAAGTTGTCTATGGGGCAGAGCAGACTTTAATTTCATGAACCTCAAATAAGCCTCCTCTACCATATGCTTAGATTGTTACTCTAAGTTCCCTAATATAAACAAATTGTTGGATATAATACATGCAAATGAAATTAACCCATTAAAGTTTGCATTTATGATACCTGGGATGCTTGATGTGAGATCTGAGAATGGTTTACAATGATGGTGTCATGTATTCTGAACTTCTGCTAGGCAGTGGGAAATCAAGCATGTAATGTCTAGTGCAAATAATTTTCAATCGCTGGGAAACTGTTGAAAATTATACTCACAGAGAAGCAGTTCATGTAAAAGAGCATAAGAAAAATCTATAAGGATGATCATTTTATGTCATTCAATACATTTTGAATATAACAATACTCCGTTACAGGGACTCAAGTTTTTCAGCTGTTAAGTTGTGGATTACAAGAAGAGTGAAAAACAAGTCATCCATATTACTAATGCCTGAATATCAAAACAAATGTAAACAAAATGCTAAATCAGTAGAGACAGAAATGTTTCTGTGACAGGCACTGCAAAAGACAACCTTATTTATGGGCTGGAGACAAAGCAAAAAAGAAGTCATGGAACAACTACAGCAAACAGGCTGAAAGTAGTTGAACAGAAATCCATTTTTTTTGTCTGTGTGAAAATGAAAAATGTATGGCATTAACTACAGACAATTGTACACAAGTGCGTCAGACCTCAAGTTTCAAGAGGAATTGAACCACAGATTTGCACAATCCATACCACTTAAGTGCAATGACTTATGCACAGTGCTATGATATTTACCATTAGGTATAGCCTTGCTCCCTTTTGGTTTATAATTAAGCATAAAGTCAAGCTATTTATGGGTACATACTTTAATAAGTAAATGTAGTAAGCTAATACAAAGTTTGACCAACACTAACTGTATAGGATCTAGTAATCTATTGTGGAAAATAAGAATCTTTTCTTCTTTTTTGACCATGTGTTATGCTTTTTAAAGGCCTTTGCTATCATTTTTAATGCTTGAAGTTTCAGAGGTTTGTCACAATGAATACTGTCATATTAAAATACAGACTGAGCAAGCTGTAGTAGTGAAACTTCACACAGAGGGTCATGAAATATTGCAACAAACGTTGCTATAGAAAGCATGATCAAAAGTCTTGAATGAAATATTCATGTTACATTCTTCAGATTCAGTATATTTATAAACAAACCAAATAATTTTACCTGGGATTGAGCATTTAAAGTTAATTTAAGGTTGAAAAGTTTCATGTTTTAAATGTGCTTTTGAACAAACTGAGAAGAATCAGCGTAAGTAGCAGCTCACGTGCTGGCGAACACATATAGGAAGGGGTAGGAATGAAATGATTTGCAGGACTGCCCACTCCAGTATCTGGGGTCCTTCATTTGCTGTATCTTACTTCTCCAGTAATACGGATATGCTGTAATCACAGAGAAAATAGCTTTAAAACTGCATTTGATGGGGGCTGCAGATAATTGTCAAGTGCATAGATGTGTGTGATGTCACTACCTCCACCCAGTTATGGAAGTGTGATGTCACTAGCTCGAGAATAAAATGTACTCCACCAGAAGAACCCTTAAGCCTCAACTTCAGAATGGAAGTATATACCACAAAACAGCTAAGAATCAGTTAAAACCACAAGATTTATTCACCTTAATATTCTGGTGCACAGCACTTAAGCATAAAATATTCAGATTAAGCATGCTTTTCATCCCAAATTAACTTGAACACATTCATAAGAACTAAAATGTTGCTTACATCATAATGGGTTGATTAATCAAACTAACACAATAGCTAAAATTACAAATGTTTAAAGATACACCAGCAAAAATTCATCAAGGTAAACCAATACACAAGTAAAAAGTGCAGTACATTCTAAAAACTTTTAAAAAATATGTTCTTACTTTTATTTACAAAGAAAGCATTGCTTGCAAAAATTTAGTTAAATAGTATGCACAGTACCAAATAAAACCTAAGAGAAGCACACTACAATTTGTTGGCTCTCTGTTTCAAAGCAGGAATTAAAGAACATGATCATTAATGCCAGGGGGTGAATGTCATCCAAGTTTAATTGCCAGTAAAGTTCCTTAAGTTTGTCATGACATGCCCTTCATCTGATATCAGGGCTATTTTTTCCAAAATAGTAAATGAAAATGGATGAATATTAGTACAGACCAAAGAGTGATCATGTGATGGCCCCTACTCTGTGCCAGTAATCATGTAGCCTCAATCCTCACCACTGACACTTGTGAGGAACAGCTACCAAGAACAAAGATGGATACACACACAGTATTTTCAGATGCGGCTCTCTGTACCAAGCACAATTTCCCTGAAGAGCACGCTCCAAACATGGGGGTGGACTCTCTCTCTCTCTCTCTCTCTCTCTCCAGGCCCCAAACAAGACACCATACTAACCACTTTAGAGCTCTGTGCCTCTGTTCCCACCAGCTGACACACACACTTGGATATTTGATTTTCACAGACACACATACACACCCATAGAATAGGCTGGCACAAATTTACCAGCTGTGCCCCCTCTGCCCAAACTACAAGGTAATTACGCTGCCACCAGTCAGCTACTCTAAGGCTCTTGCAATGGTACCAAATTAATTAATACTAATAAAAATGGTACAGTTTGACCAATGCAGCAAGGCTTCCAGGATTGTCCAAAGTGTCAGTAAAATAAAAGTATTCTCTTAAGAACAAGCCACAGTGAAAGGTATAGAAATATTTAATAATAAATAATAAAACTGAAAACATGAGAGTACTGAATATCTAGTTACAATAACCACCAGTGTTTCAATCACAGGAGATATAAAAAATAACATATTTGGCTAGATTCAGACAAATGCAGAAAAACAATACTCTACTAATCTTACTATATATTCCTAACCAAAGAATTACTGTTCTCTAGTTAAGTTACTTACTACAGCAAGACAAGATGAGGAGTGTTGAGTTGCTTACTATAGCAACAGAAGATGAGGTGTGTGGTTTTGTGAGATATCTTTGTGAGATTTTTCCTGTCAGATTCCAAAAACCAAAGTGTGAGAGTTCCATCATATCTCTTACTAATATCTAAAAAAATCATTCCAGTGATGGTTATAGAATGACATCACATCTGATCACTGACTTTGGTTAAATACACATCCAGAGCTTTGCTAAGATTTGCTGCAGTATCTGAAAGGTATAAAACAGTTTTAGAAACTTCCACCCTTCCAGTTTAGCAATGAGTTAATCACTAAGGACAATAGGGTAATATTCTTAGACTTGGTTTTTCAAAATATTTTTTTTTCTCTGGCTGCAATCAGACCCAAGTCTTTATGGCCTAAATCAACTAATTTAATTTTCAACCTATTTTTCAAAATTAGCTGGACTGAGACTAATCTCTTTCCTTCCAGAATTCTCTGTTAAATCATATACATTTACTCACTTATAATAATACTGTCTGACATACATGTATATCTCTTTTATGTCCAGCAGGATCCACTGCTGATGCATTTTTGACAAAATCAACTTTTCATATACATTTTTAACACAAGTGACTGTACAAATCAGTGTGACAGTCAAATAAACTTTTTTACAAAACTCTAGAAAGCTATGCTGACATATGTTACACATACGCTGCCCTACTTTCCCTGGCACAGATGGCACTACTTCACATCTCGCCCCCTTTGAAGACTCACGTTAGTTTTTCAAGTTACCCTAGAAAAATGTTGCTTGGGAGAAATGGCCCTGTCTGGGAATACCTTAACCTATAGCCTGTCTGGAGATCCCATCTGCATTGGCATTGCTGACCCCACTATGGTTCTGCATTGTCATGTCATATGCCTGCAACCCTAGGCTCCACCTTAATAGCTTGGCATTTTGCTAGCTGGCACAATGTAACCATGTTATGAGATTGTAGTCTATAACCTCAGTGAATTTCCTTTCATACAGACAGGGCTGACGTTTCTGCAGTGCCCATACTATGACTAGACATTCTTTTTTACAGCTGTATAACATTTCTCCCTGGGTTGGAGTCAACAGCAGAGATATAAACCTGGGTGCTCTTCTCCCTCTGAGTAAATCTGGCTGAGTATAGCCCCCACCCTATGGTTTGAAGCAGCCACCTGCAAAAACAAATTTTCTGAAATCTGGACTAGCTAACACAGGGGTTCTTCCCAAAGCCCCTTTATGCTTTTAGAATTCCTGCTCACAGGCTGGGGTCAACATTACCTTATCTGTCCTGTTTGTTGTCATCAGATCTGTGAGGGGAGCAGTTATACTACTATAATTGGAAACAAAATTTGTATAGAAACCCATTGTCCCCAAAAATGCCCTCACCTACATTTTGGTAACAGAGGCAGGCCATGCCTGAATAGCTTCTGCTTTGTCAGATTCTGGACTGATATTACCACTGTTCATTCTTTGTCCCAAATTGGAGGCCTTTGCAATACCCATCTGACATTTACTGGGCTTAATAGTCAACCCTGCCTTTTGCCTTCTGCCTAGCAGGTTTACCATGTAATGAACATCACTGACCTTTGTTGCCACTTCTAAGGGTCCCTCCCAAGCTGCCTGCAGCTTAATGTGTCTGATAGGAATGAACACCATAGCCTGCTGTCCCCACATCATACTCTCGGGTTCAAGCATTCTTGTCATACCAGACCTTTTTCTCCTGTTGGGGCCAGGTTCTCCCGGGCCAAGCCCATAAGTTCCCTAAGTCTTGTGCTGAGGTTTAGGACATAAGCCACAAGACACTCCTTGAGAGAGTCACACTCACCCTTCCACTCATCACAAATCAAATCTAAAGCACCCCGTCTCACCCTATGACAATACAGCAACTCAAAGGGTGAAAAAACTGTGGATTTCTGGGGTACCTCTCTGTATGCAAACAGCAGATGGGGAAATATTTGTCCCACTCTCTCTTAAACTGGTCGGCAAATGCCTGTAGCATGGTCATTAGTGTAGAGTTTAACCTCTCCACAAGACCATTAGTTTTGAGGGTGGCAGGGTGGGTAGTCTTTAGGTGCTTCACCTCACAGTGTTTCCACAGACAAGCCAGAATGTCTGACATAAAATTAGCACCTCTGTCACTCATTATTTCTCTCAGGAAACCTACCCTGCTGAAAATCTCTTACAAAGCATTTGCCACCTTCTCTGCCTCGATGGACGACAGAGTCACCGCCTCAGGTTATCTAGTAGTATAATCTACTACCACCAGGATATACTTCTTCCCTGTGGAAGTTGGGATACTCAATGCCCCGCAATATCCATAGCTACCCTCTGAAGTGGCCTTTCAATCACAAGTAAAGGCATCTAAGGAGTTTAAGCCTTGTCTCCTGCCTTGCCTACATTTTGGCACTGTTCACGGGTCCTGCAGTACACTATTACATCCCTTGAAATTCCAGGCCAATAAAAGTTCTGAATAATCTCTTGGTATGCTTTATGCCCATATGAACTGCAAAAGGAATGTCATGGGCTATGGCTAGAAGTGCCTGATGGTAGGGTCTGGGCACTACAATCTGCTGTATTACCGCACCCTCTAGCCTTCTCTCAGAGGTCCACTTTCTGTTCAGTAACCTTTTGTTTCTTTATACAGACTAACCTTATCCTTGAGAATCAGGTACATCCTTAATTACCTCCCTCAAGCCTCATAAGGTAGGGTCCGAAAGCTTAGCCTGCCTCAACTCCAGCCAGGGGTCTTTCCAAAAGAAGCCTGGTATCTTCTGACAGCAGTGCTTCACTGACAGCCTGAGTACCACCACTCACCTCTGTCCTTGCAGTCACCCTGTCCATGGGAACGTCAGTACCTACCAGCAGCTGTGGCTCACTTTCAGGCTCACTGCTGCAGGGTAGCTCATTTCCTGAAATAGCCACATTACTATCCCCAGCTTCAGGTGTGTGGTCTGTCTTGGTCTCCCACAGCCTACCAGACCCACATGCCTGCCTCCAAGTCTGATTATGTGCAACTGCATGCACACAAGGTACTGCGTTATCAAAATTATTCTCTATTAATACATCTGCAGAGATATCATCAAACACACATCTGTTTGCTTCCTTTTCCACCCTCCCAGTCAAGGTGAACCCTGGCCAAAGGTGTTTGCAATGTGATCCCTCCTAAGCTCTGACTAGAGTGAGCTGCCCAAGCAAGTACTGATCATCTTTAACTACTGCAGGTTTCACAATGGTTATGTCAGAGGTCATGTCTCTCTTAGCAGTGGCCTGTCTTCCATCCACTAAGATAGGATACAAACTCTGGTGATAGGTTGGTACCTCTATTGACTCCAGACAGCTTAACCCTGACATGCTGTTATTCCACCTTGCTGACTCCCTCCACTTTTGTTCTCCACCTTGCTTCAGTGGACATTTATATTCTATAAGGGCTTCTCTGGTTACATTTAAAACATCTAATACTTGATCCTGACCGTGTACCTGAACTAGTGGTTTCCTTTGTTACTGATGGACTGTGTTGGGGTGGTTTAGGCTGCTAACCATGGGTTCCATTATATCCACATGCAGCACTGGTTTTCCCCCTCTTGTGCAGTGGTGCAGTGCTTGCTAAATTGAGATCCCCTTTTCTCCCCAGCTGATCTGCAGAGATACATTCCTGGTCTGCTAACCAGATTCTTATGTCCTCAGGCAAAGTCCTAAGGGCTTCTTCCCTCACCAAAAGGTGTGACAGCCTTTCAAAAGTCATGACCTGACACCCCCTCACCCACCTATGAAAATAAGTACTTAACTCAACAATATAATCATATACACTTTCATCTGCCTTGCTTCTATGCTCATAAAACTTTTTCCTGTAAGCTTCAGGTGTTAACTTACAACATCCCAACAGACATTGTTTATCTTTATCATTGTTTAAACAATCAGTATCAGACAATTTAGAAATAGCACTTACAGCTTTACCATGGAGTAAGGGGGGTTAGGAACTGTACCCTGAGCCCTTGGTCAACATTATACTGTTTAAATACTCTTTCAAATATATGAATAAAACTATCACAACTATCACCATCTGTAAACTGTGGAAGAAAGTTTCTGACCATTATTGCTTCTGGGGTTCAGTTATTCCCTCCCCCATTACTTCCATGAACCTTATGAAGACTCAGCATCTCCCTCTCACGTTAGTGCTGTTTCTCCTTTTCTTCACACTCTAAATGCTGCAGTCTCTCTGCTGACTCTAATTGCAAATGTTTGGCCTCCAGTTCAAGTCTCTAACTGTAGACAGTATTTTAGGTCCTATGAGGAAAAGATAAACTGTCCCGTTTCTGAAGTCTGCAAATCCCCATCACCAGACTGGCTGTCTTTCTGGTTGCTGGTCCATGCTGTAGCTTTGATTAAGGCTGAAATTATTTCCTCTTTAGTCAGGTTGGCATGCACCAGTCCCTTTGGCTTCACACACCTTGGCCAACTGGTTCTTTGTCAGCTTGCCATAGTAGTTTGCTGACATCTTTGCCTGCTTTCCCTGACTAAATTAAACTAAGAAAAATAAATAAAATTGCTGTGAAAATGAAACTTTGTAGGCTTTTCATGTGGCTACTGAGAGTACACACACCTTCATTGTCAACTGGCCATGGGCTACTGAAGTTCAGTTAATATCCCACCCAGCTGCCACCAATATGCGACGGTCCCTACTCCGGGGCAGTAATCCTCATGCCTGATAACAGTGAGGGATGGCCACTAGGAACAAAAATGGATACACAGTATTTTCAGATGCAGCTTTCTGCACCAAGCACAATTTCACTTAAGAACACACAGGGAGCACACTCCGGACCTGGGACTGGACTCTCTTTCCAGGCCCCAAACAAGACTCCAAACTTCAGTCAAAAAACACCAATGTGGAAAAAGAAACCTCATTTAAAACACTACAATGGCCACTGGAGAACACTAGGTAGAAAAAATCAGCTTATTTGAACACCACAACTAGCGTCAAAAAGTTTATTACGCTTTTGTCGGTGACTTCTTCAGAATGCAATACAAATCCCTTGTTAGTCCTTTTATACAAAAACAATCACCGTGGTCAATTAATCAGTTAAACACTACAATACTCTAAAATACATATGAAACAAGAAATGTTAACCTAAAAATATATGTTGTATCCTCCATTTAAATTTTGAACTTTTCATCTTTTTTGTTTTAAAAAAACATTTTATGTTCACATTTTCATTTAACCCCAGATGTAATCTCATCTACCACCTTGCTTCAGTTGTTACCGGTTTGTCTTTAAAATTCCATCCCTTAAATCATGTGGAAGACACTATTACAGAAAATAAAATCTTTTTATAGTTATGGCAAACTACAGAGTGTTTATATAAAGCATTGTTCTTATCTTTAACATTTATACTATAAAGATGTTATTTTATATGTTTTTCCAAACTACATGTATCCATACCAATATAATAACTTGAACACCCTGAATATAAAGCAATATAAACTAAACCAGTTGTTTTACAAGTATATATCTCTTTTAAATGAATTATGAAGTTTAACCTATCCAGATAAATTTAATTAGTAATGTAAATAAACCTGGAGACATTACATAAACCAAAGGTGCACATACCTATCTTCTTTGTTGTTTGTAAGGGACCAACTACTGTATCAGACTTTTCTAACATAGTCTTAAAACTTCTTGTTTTGTAATACACAAAGTTTGGCTGTTATTATAGGGGAGCAGGATATATGGATTATATTATGATATTTCAAATTACTTTTAATACTATCCTTAATAACCCCAAAGTATATTGACATATTGAATTGAAAAGCTGAAGTCCAATCATTATTCTTTTTTTTTTCTTTATACTTGGAGTATATCCTCCCTTTAAAATTGGTTTAAATAAGGGCTCATTTTTACCATATACCTCTAAAGCTAATATATATAGCAATTCTTTATTATATCATCTGTCTTTAAACATTTGATAATTGTAATGATTTCCCTTAAAAAGTCACTTTCCCTAGTGGTCATTATAGATGTATGAATTATTTGCCTCCTAGTTATATTTTTCTTAATAAAGATAGGGAGGACAGTTTTAAATAGTAAATAATGATTCAATAACACTTCTTTCCTAAAAATGTTGCAGTTTATTTCCTTGCTGAATGTTTCCCACCCTAAATCAACTTAAAAAAATGTATGCATCTACCAAACCCACTGATCTTAAATTTAAAAAAATCAGAAGTCCTATTTAGCTCTTCGATAAACTTATCTACCTCCTTTGCCTTCAAGTCCGCAATAAAGAGGAGGTGATTGACAAATCATTTATATAACACTTGTCTGATTAAAAAGGGGGCATTTGACCAATGACTCTTGTTCCCAGTACCCTAATACCAAATTAGCAAAGGATGGGGCTATACTTGCCCTCATTGCAACTCCCCAAACCTGTTTGAAAATTTTTTTATGAAATACAAAATAATTATTTTCCAAAATAACTTCCATTAAAATACAACAAATATATATCTTTTTGGATGAAAAGGCAATATTATTGGTTAAATATCTCCTTATTGCCACTACACCTTCAACATGTGCTACACACACAAACAGTGAATTAATGTCTACAGTTATTTTGTATTCTTTTCTGAAGAAGTCAGTTGATGAAAGCATAATAAAACTTGTTGACGCTAGTTCTTGTGTTCAAATAACCTCTTTTTTCTGCCTAGTGTTCTCCAGTAGCCACTGTGGTGCTTTAAATGAAGACTCCAAACTTACCACTTTGGAGCTATATGTCCCTGTTGCCAGTAGCTGACACACACACACACACACACACACACACACACACACACACACACACACACACACACACACACACACACACACACACTTGGATATTTGATTTTTACACAGACACACACACACATACCTGGCAAAAACTGGCATAGATTTACTAGCTGTGCCCCCTCTGCCCAGACTATAAGGTAATTACACTACCACCACTCAGCTACTCTAAGGCTCTTACAAGGGTACCCAGTTATAATGAGTAAAATTAATACTAATACAAATGGTAGAGTTTGACCAATTTAGCAAGGCTTCCAGGAATGGTCAGTGTCACTAAAATAAGCATAATTACTCTTAAGATGTTAAAAGTATTTTCTAAATGACCCGGCACAATGATAGGTATAGAAATATTTAATATTAAATAATAAAAAAGAAAAAAATGAGAATACTGAATATCTACTTACAAAAAACACTACAGTTTCAGACACTACAGGAGATATAAAAATAAGACAGTTGGACAGATTCACACAGATGCAAAAAGCAATACTTAACTAAGCTCACTATATTTTCCTGACTGACGAAAGTATTACTGTTCCCTAGTTACTTACTACATCAAGGCAAGATGATGAGTGTTAGTTGCTTACTACAGCAAGGCAAGATGAAGTGTGTGATTGTGTGAGAATCCTTTCCTATCATGTTCCAAAAACCAAAGTTCTACTGCATGAGTTCTGCCGTATCTCTCACTAATGCTTAAAATCATTCCAGTGCTGGTTATAGAATGACATCACATCTGGTCACCTGACTCTGGAGCAATACAAACCCAAGGCTTTGTTAAGATCTATTGCAGTATCTGAAAGCTATAAAACAATTTCCAAAACTTCTACCCTTCCAGGGTAGCAATTAGTTCACCCATAAGGACAATACAGTAAGATTCCTAATCCCAGGTTTCCCAGTCATTTTGTCTCTGGCTGAAATCAGATCTGTAAGATGAAATCTTTATGGCCTAAACCAGACCATTTAATTTTCAACCTATTTTTCAAAATTGGCTAAACTGAGATTAATCTCTTCCCTTCCAGAATTCTCAGTAAAACATATACATTGAATCAGTTATAATAATACTGTCTGACACAGATGTATATCTCTTTTCATTCCAGCAGTACCCACTGTTGATGCATTTTTAATCCAAGCATCTGTACAAATCAATGTGATTGTCAAATGACATAAAACTCTTTAGAAAACACCAGCTAGCTATGGTGGTATATGTTATACATACACTGACCTACTCTCTCTGGCACACATGGCACTATTTCATATCATTGCAGTTTATAAAGCACTGTTGTCATTATATGTTATGATATCATAATGTTGTTCACAAATTTGTTTCTTAAGCTTTCTGTTTTTTACTGTTTTGGTGGTCCTGCATTTACCAGTTTTGTAGTTTTTTTAGCTGAAGGTCATGTGCATTCAAATGAGTTTTCACCCACCTCAGTGCTTTCACGAGCAGTTCTTTTAGTCCTTGGCAATATTCCACATTTTGGACTCTATTCATTATTGTTTATAGCATTACTTATTTAACACATTTATTTTATTTCTTATTATATTCTGAGTGGTTTTAGATTGCATCACCACAATGGTTTCTGGAAAACAATAGGGTTGCACCAATAGTGGCTTTGTTGGTGTCCTGGAATATCCATCTTACAACTGAATAGTACATGGTTTCTTCCTTACCGTGCCAAGAGTAGGTCCCAGTTGATTAGGAGAATGCAGTAGGATGCATTAAGCAAAACCATTTGGAATAATTTTCTGAACTAAAGTGCAAGACAGACTCTGTATTTACTAAAAGTACAAAGTATTGTTTAGAAATAAGTACATTATAATTCAGTCTATTGGTCATTTAGGTATACAGCCAAAGAGAAACTTGGAGTGCAATATGCTTTTTTTTCTTCATCTTAAGAAATCAATTTAATTAAAAGGATGAAATTCATAAAACACTTAATAACATTATTTTTTTTGTTGTTTTTAACATTTCCAGTGGTTTATGGCTGAAGTTATTAAAACACGAGAAAATGTATTTTTGTTTCTTTCATATATATATATATCTATGCCGAATACTACATTTTATCCAAGTGCATATTTTTGACTGCCGGACAGTACATTTGTGAATTCTTACATGTGTGTGCGTGTGTGTATATATAGTGCTTGATGGATAGATGTATCTGATTAAACTGAAAGGGCTTCAATCCAATGGGAAACAATTGTCAGTACACAATGTGTGAAGGGTTTAGCATAATGCCATCATAAATACATGAGCAACTATTATATATTCACTTTCCTGTGTTTTTATGATTTGCATTTAATATTTACTGACTTGCATTTATTATTTTTTATTTTCTCTTAGTCAATTATCCTGTAAATTAAGAGTTTTGTCCTTAGAGACCTCATTGGCAGCATTCCTTTTATTGTTTCAGAGCCATTTTTCAAAAATAAATGCAAAACAGATCTTTAACAATAGTAAAGTTATTCCAGCCCTGATGCCACCCCCTCCAATAAAATGGCAAATGAACATACAGTCACACATTGCAAAAGGAGTTGCATATGTGAACTAGTAATGTATTACACAATCAAAAAATATACAGGTCTTCATTGTGCACTGACTTCACTGTAAATGCTGTTGGAAAAAATGCATATTTGCTTACAAATGTATTCTGTTTCTTGTGAAGAGCAATCACATGTGGTTTATCTGATACCTTACATTTCTAAAGAATGTGCAGTCAAAGAGGACAGTAAACACATGAGCAAACTTAAATGTACACAGAAGTAAAAAAAAACATTTAGCAACATACACACACGCATATAAATATATATATATATATATATATATATATATATAAATATATATATATATATATATGTATGTGTGTGTGTGTATATATATATATATATATATATATATATATATATATATATATGTGTGTGTGTGTGTGTGTGTGTGTGTGTATATATATATATATATATATATATATATATATATATATATATATATATATATATATATATATATATATATATATATATATGCTCACAGAAACACAGACATACAGCTGTGTAAACAAATATGCCTGCTACTGCACATGCCATCAAAAAACTAAAACATCACATAATTACCATAAGCACTTAAGTTTAGCATCTGAAGTAGAGTAGAATAGACAGTAGTAATACCAACCCCTCCCATAGTGTTGCCTTTGTGTTACATTATTTTTACTTGCTTTCCGTCTTGATACAAGTCTAAAACTCATCATCTTTCAATTGTTACAATAAACTGAAATACAAAATTACATGAAACAGAAAGATAAAATATATTAACATCACCCTACTGATTCCTTGCAGCATAATCTTTTTTTTCTAATTCTGCTAGTCTTGTGCTTACAGCTCCTCTTTTCCACACCAGTGTACATAAGTCACATTATGATGCTTTAAAAAATACTTAACATTGAAGTAAAATATGTATGATTCTGGAATAGAAAGTGCGAGAGAGAAATGCAAAGCTGTGCTATTCTCCTTGTTGTGGAGAATTCAACCCTGATTAATAGAAGCATAAAGCTATTAGAGACTGATAGTTGTTCAGTGGCCTATGTAAAATCAGTTTTTGAGTTCTCAGTTTAGTTCCTTCACACTCTGCTGCTTACTGAATAATGTCTGACATAAAGCAAAAACACCTTCACACTCACTGCTACTTCGTTTTCGTCATATATTAACAGCCCTTAATGAGAAGTAAAACCCATTATGCATGTCTTCGGAACTGCAATATCTTCATGTGATATTTTACCCGCAGGATACCAATGCGTTTGAGAAGCAGAGCAAAGAGGATATCCTGGCACTCCTATCACCCTTGGCACACCTGCTCTTTCTATAAATAGACCCTCATTTTTCCATCTTTTAAGCTGACACTCATTTCTATCTGCCTTTGTAAATCTATGGATGTTGGGACTTTTCTTAATGCTTTATCCTAAACACAATGTCAGTTACTTTAAATCTCACTGTTAATTCCACTCTACCCACACATCAGGAGGCTCAAAAGAAATTGACTGCATGAAAATCACTTGGTTAGGAGATAAACAGGGTTTGCATTGCTGCCCACACAAAACAAAATGACAGTTTTCTACATTAAGAGAGTAATATTAAATTGGATAATTCTGATTTTGCAATTATACTAAGTATGAATACAACTATTGGTTTAAAGAAACTGAATGAGATTGAGTAGACATTGTTTCTATGCAAGAATTAACAATAACAAATTAGTTTAGAAATAAATTTTAAAACTTGTCTGTCTGTTTCTCTCTCTCTCCATCCATTCGAAATACAACCATTAAGTGTAGCTTCTGTAAAGGTTGTCTGATGGTATATGATTTTTCCATATTTATCATTTCTTCTGTATACATTTTGTGATTCACTACTTTTCATTATAGTTGTTTTATTTTTATCACAAACACTGCTTAAGTCTTTACATTAAGTTCTAGTACCAATTGCCTTTTGCTTAACATCAGTTTCTCTGCTTCCCTGCAGTGAATGAAATCTGGGATATTAAAAACTGAAAACATATTTTATTTATTTGTTTCTGTTTCATTTGATACCATGTGGGCATTATCCAATATTTATTGGAGTACCCAGGAGAGAAGCAAAGGTTTTCACAAATATCAAGACATGACTGAGGAATAAAAGTGTCAATTCAATGTACAAACAGAAAATTAGCTAGTACAGAAATTAAAATACAAAGCTGCTTGAGCAGTGTGATAGCAAGTGTGTGTGATATGTCACTGAGGTGTTGGTCAAAAGTGCAATAGGGAATTTCCAGTCAGTTAAAGCACCAGGGCTGTATCATTAAAGGAATGCCTCTGGCTCTGTATTGAGATTGGCAGCAAGCTAAACAGAAATCTAATATATATTGTATATAATAATGTATGTAGCATGATTTTTGGTCCCAACTTAGGATAATAAGAACAGATTCCTGGAGTTTGAAAATATATAATACACCGACAACATATTCAGATTCCGTCACCAAAAACTTATAAACAAACATTCCAAACATTTTTCACAGCTAGAAATGAATGAAGGAAAACACCAGCAAAGAAAGAAGTAAAGATCCAGGTTTGTAACTGTTTAGATGACATTTCTTTCAGGCGTAGTATTTTACAGGCATAATGAGAGGAGACTGTTTTTGAAAAAGTCTTTCTTTGCAGAATATCCTATTACTTATGGAAAGTTTTGCATGACATTGCCTATTTAGGTTTAAAAAATGTATGACCAGATGAACTAAAGCTTCCTCCTTACTTTTTACAAAAGCCTATGTAAAATTTCAGGTTTCTTGATGGAGCAGACCAATCATTTGTGGGGTGTAGGGTAATGCTTTTCACAATGGTTGCACTGTGCTTTTCCTGAATGACTCCCCAAGTATAATTCCACAAAATCTAACTTGCTTATCACAACAATTCAAGCAATCAACTCAGACAACAATTTTATTTATGTATTTATTTATTTTTTTCTAGAGGGCAAGCACTCCTGCACTTTCCATTTTGGTGGCGAGCCCCACATCTCCTAAACTTATATACTGACTTCATAATTGCAGAAACATGAAACATAAGTCTATAAAAAGAAAGTAGCCACTGCTGACAAACTATACCAACAGTTGATGCGTTTATCTTTGCCAAGTTGTGCTTGGCAAGTTGGATCCTGGGGAGCTTAAAACTGTGGAACTGTAGAACAGCCTGAACTGTGCCATGATTCACACTTTATCAATACTGTTTATACACACTTATCAATAATGTTTATCTTTACTATTTTTAACAACAGGGTGTACAGTACTTCATGCTTTATAAACATAAGGTACTTTTGAATATTCATTTGACAAGTTTAGATAGGAGTCGCATATGTGACAATCTTTGTAATAACCTACCTAAAGTCACACATGTGACTGCCTTCTAAACGTATACATTATTACAAAGAATTGCTTTTCTTACATGAAACCTTGCACAAAAACAAAATTCAGTAACTTTTTAGGATAAAAAAAACTACTTGAGTGGGTTCTCATCAACATATAGCAGGTTTGCAGATTCCTTTATCCAGCACAAACAAATGAACATTTAAGATCATTTTACTAACTGACTTTGCTCAATTTTAAGGTAAGCTGTATAGATCTGTACTTAATCTAAATCTGCCTAGATTTATATCTTTCTATGTAAAAAAATCACTTATTGATTTTACAGTAAATCACACACCCACACAAAGCATTTCAGTTCACCTTTACTCTCTTTTTTTTTTTCGTAGTAATATTTTCCGGGTTGAATTTCTAAACATCACCAAATGTTTGTCATCAGTGTCTCAGCCTTCCTTTATCTTTTGAGTTGAATTCTAATCCAATTCATTGTCATATGATACTGTGTTAAATTCAAATGATATTGCCTTCTTCCCACATTTCGTTCTGTGTGCACTGCACTTTCTCAGTACTCTGAACCTTTTTATACTTCATTTCACCAGCTTCCATTTGGATCACGGCAAACTCTAACACTGCCTGATTCATCTCAATGGTCCCTTTCGATTTATTGCCTAATGAAGAGGATATTGTATTCTGTATAATGTGATAGAGACAGATCCATATCTACAGTTCCTCCCCTTTTTTTGCTTTTGCAATATTTTGTCACATTGCTCAATACATTCAAAGTGGAGTATAGTAAGAAATCCTAATTTTTTCTTGTTACTATACCTGCTCCAGGCATAGCACACATTTCAGTTACCAGATCATAGAAATTCACATGCTAATGGCAGTTAAAAGCTACTTGGTTCATCTCATTTTCTTGATTCCCCTTCTATTGGATAAGTTGTAGCTCCCATGTAAATAGTAAGTCATTTGGCCTCCTATGAGATAAGGAGACTTAAGTTGATTCCTTGTATTCCTTAACACAAAGTATTATCAGTTACTTCCCTTTCACAAATAATATCTCAGTCACCCACCTACTTTATGTGGAAAAAAATTCTTCTATGTAGCTCCCAGGGGCTGCCTAGCTTTTATCTATATATCGATTACTCCCTTTGTCATACAACTATATTTTTCTTTATAAGATCCTACTGGACTCAGGGTATTCTAAACATTTAAGCAATTTAGAGCAATACACTATGTGGAATGCATATATGAAGTGCTTAAATGTTTTATGATATCTTCTGCCTACTTACCTGGAAGCAATTAAATTGTTTAAGCTATCATCCAACTTACTTATTTTTATTTGCATTTTCATATCTTCTGCTGAAATGTTCCTATCCTGTGTTCCACTTCATCTTTCTCTATACCCTTACAAGAAGGGGAGTGTGAAACTGTATTTAATATTTAGATGGGAAGACAGAAAAGTGAAATAAAAAAAATGTTTGTTTTCAACTGGTAATATCTTTTCCAGTTTACCACAGTACCACAGTGAACTTTCTTGCTGGTTTGTAACATTGCTTGTGTACGTCTATAACAGTTGGTAGGATCAACCTCACATATTGCTGCTTTTCCTTATGCATGAATGCCCTTTTCCTGATTATTGTATCTCACATACATTGATGTTCATTATTGCATTACATTATTTAAGCTTCCAAGTTCATTTTTATATTTCTGTTATATTCTTTACAAGTCATACGGTATAACTTTATATTGTCAGCACCAAGAATATATCTGACATTCTGCAATTAAATTTATATTAATAAGGAAGGTATGATCACTAGTGGTCCCTACAATTATCCACAGGTAAGTATCCTTTGATGTTAGGTAACTCCATTTATTACTGCCATCTGCACCCAAAAATCTACAATCAGATACTCAATGCACAGGCACAAATCCATGCCATTCTCTGGCCCCCAGGGGCCATATATTAGGCAAAATCAGGCTATATTGGCTAGTCTAGTAAGGGCCCTTAATCCATTATCCTAGTAATCTCCTATGAGCCTAAGAATCTACCATTTACCCATTATGTTACACACCCCAAGTCTCCCTAATTGTGAACTTCTCTTTTATGTGGCAGTTAGGTAATGCAAGTCTGCAACCCTTCGGGTGCCTTCCACTCCTATCAGCACAAACTGCAATTGCACTACTAGTTTCATCCCATTTGAAGGAAGCTTCCTAATGCTGAACGCTCTACTACATGACAAGAAGCATTAACGTAAAACTGATGGCCTCCGTCTGACAGACTGGAGCGCTCTAGCAAGTTTAGCCCAATGAAAGACAGCTGTGTGTAAGCTGAATTGGCATGCTGCTGCTGGGATCCATCTAGAATATGTAAATTGTTTAAGAAACTTCCCTTCATACGAGGATCTTTAATACTGTGGATAGTGAGGTGTTGGGGGTTCCAATTCACAACTATCACGAGCCTTAACTTTCTGTGGTATAATCACCCATATTACACCCCGCAACAATGGTGTGGTGCCCTCCTGTATTTCTGCATCAAATAAACAACCTCTACTTCTGTCTTTTTGTATGCTTGCCCTCATTTCATGCTGTAGCCAGATGTCAAGTAAATGTTTCCACATCTGCTTTACTCCTGTAACCAATTCTTTATACTGTTTTTTACATCCAGAAAATTCTAACTGCAGTACAATATTTTTCCTTAATTATATGACATTACTCTTCAGAGATATCTGTAATCTATTATGTTTCTAAGTAGGTAAAACCCATTCCATTTGCCTACTACACCCACAATCCCACTGACCCTACCCCTTTTCTACATTTATATCTCATGGATAGCTCCCATAGCTTACTTCCAACTTGCTTTTCTTTTAATAAAGGAAATCTTTCCATCTAATCATGTATTATTGCCTCATTACAGCTTATTGGCTGTTCCCATTATGGTATTCTGTTAATTTATCTGTTAGACCCACCTATATCACTATCCTAGAATGTGTTAGGCCCACGTACGTACGTGTCCTAGCATGTGTTAGACCCACCTACATCACTATCCTAACATGTGTTATATCCACATACATCATTGTCCTAGCATTAGTTAGACCCACATACATCACTGTCCTAGCATTTGTTAGACCCACCTACAATACTATCCTACCATTTGTGTCACCTCCCATTTCTGCCATCAATTTTCTTCCTATTGCTCACCGTTTATCTCAGTTACATCTCTCTTCCATTTCTCTACTCTACCAATCCTTATATATACACCCCCTCCTGACTGTCCCACCTCCTACAGATTTTTCACTACGTAAAATGCAGTAGCACCAATATAAATATTGTCTTCTTTCAGTATTCTGCTTTTATATATACAAACATTCACATCTCCCCTCCTAAAACATTATCCATTCTTCATGTCTCACTCTTCTACAATGAATGTTTGATATTTTGTGATGCTGATGACCACCCTCTTCTCGTTTATACTTCTGCATTCTCCCACTTTACCACATACCACTCCCCTGTTTTACAAAACCTACATCTCTCACACCAGCATACTTCACATCTCCTCAAAGGAACTTCTCATCCAGTCAAACCATACACTCTGTTGTATCTCTACCTCAAAAAACTTTTCAAAAGCTATTGTAATTCTGATTTGTTGTCTTCCTTATACACAATTCCACTGCTTACAAAGGGTTTTTACGTATTTGTTGTATTTTATGTATAAACTTGTGTGTTTAAGCATTTTATATATTGATTGATTGAAAAACTTTAAATGGATAAACATTTATATGTTGTAGATGCCTAAAAAACAAAAATATAAACTCTACAGATACACAAAAATCAAACAAAAACAGTTCAGAGAAACTTGGAAATGGTGATATACCTAATTAGATTTAGGGGTATTATGACATTGTATGAGAAATGTATACATTTCATCTAGTTTTACGTCTACAGTGTTTAGACACTGGCAGCTGTTATTTAACTTATGGTGTGTCAAGTATGATAAATGCTAGAAGCCAAAATCATGACGAGCCATGGAATATGCATATTGTTATAATGACCATAGATACAAGTTCATATAAACTTAATTGCAAATATTTCAACAGTAAATATGGTGTTCTACTGACATATATATGAAAATGCAAATATACAAAACATGCCCAGTGGTAAAACTGTATGTAAACAGATTGATTAAAGTAGCAGACAGCAGTACGATGCATGCAGCAGCTGATCACCACACAAGCTTGTATGTACCTCAAACACCCAGAAGAGCTTCACTTTCCATTAACTAGATATACTGAAGACTTTACTGAAACAACAGTAATGGTATGGAGAAATGTACATGCGATGGTGATGGACTTTATGTCAAAAGATAGGGTAGTAAGTGCTATACCACATGGTAGTGTGATAATGCACAGCAGAAAGAGACAAAAGACAGGATGTGAGTAAACACAATCAATAGTCAGGATAGTAAATAAAAGGATACAAGTGAGAAAGTGTGAGAAGGTTTGATAGGAAGTTAGCTAAAACACTATTAAACTGATATCTTATACCATTTGAATGAGTTTCCCCATCATTTCAAAATGCTGTATAATTTGTTGTGCATTTTTTTGCAGATGTAAGCTGAAGATCTTGTTCTAGAGTAATGCGATAACCTTTTGGAGATACACCAGATCAGTATTGAAAATCATATGAGGAATTTCAAACTAATTAGACAAGTCTAATGACATTAAGCTTGCTTAAGGCTGTAAACTGAAAAATCACTGGCTGCAACCACCAACAAAACAAAAAGTCCTTTTACAGGCTAGATGAAGTTTAGGTGTACTTTTGTGAAACGTTTGATTGCATATGGGACCAATAGCAGCAGTAAATTCTCTAAGAAATTCATTTTGCTTTTCAAGGTGTCTAGATAAGACCTTAAACTAAACTAAACAAAACAAAAAAAAGGGTAATCCAAATTAATGTATTGACCATCGACATAGCAGAGACAAAGAAACTCTTGAGTCATCAGTGTTGTTGTTGTTTTCGGCTTTTCCCGGTTAGGGGTCGCAACAGTGGAACTCCGGTCCTCTAATGATTGGCAGTTGATTTTATGGTGCCAAGGTGCCAGCCCAATGCCTAACCTTCAGCGAAGGCATGCTCATTCACGCATGCCTTTCGAACGCCACACGATCGCGGGGAGGACATGCAGACTCCACACAGAAGGCGCTCCAGGCGAGAATCGAATGGGAGAACCTCTTGCTGTGAGGTTACAACACTACAGCTTGTATTACTAGCTATAATTAGCAGCACCTGTCTGTGCGTGTCCAGACTATTTAAATAGATGGACAATAGAATTCAGCCAAGTGGAAAATCCTCTGGATATCCCACAGATAGAATGTCAGATGTGTGGTGATGGTGTTAACAAAACTGACGGTATGAGATCTACTTTTCAGATAGCCGTTGAACCATTTGGCAGTTCCTGGAAATGTTCAGGGTGTACAACTATTACCCAATAACCTATACCTCCACATTAATGACATAGATGATTTGCCTCACTGAACTGCTTTAGTTATTAGGCATTGTACACTGTTCTTTATCGTTGCATATAATGTATAGACTACACTTCCATGGAGTTTCTACCATGTAAAATTGCTGCTGTCACACCTCCAGTTTATAATAAATGATGAATCTCGTGGTTTCTTGGTCACTGCTCGTATATAATTTTTTATTTGCTGGGATTCTTCCAGACTGCCAGTTATCCTTCCCTCACTGTTAAATTTTAATCATACTAACACTTGTGCATTGCTCTCCTTCACTTTCTGTGTAACTGATTCCCATTTTCAGAACAGTGCGACTTTTAGGAATGCTGGAAAAATGTTAGTGTTTATTCAAGCTGCACTGCTTCTGCGGTTTTCATAAGTGAGACTAAGAGCTGCACAAGAAACAGAGTTATGGTTGAACAGATATGCCTGGGTTCCAGTTATTGTTGTGAATAAAAAACATTGAAACAAATAAGTAAATAAATACATGCTTTTGACAACACAAGGAGCAAACTTCTTACATCACTACTATAATAAAATCTAGTGCATATGTATATATTTTTCTTTATTTAATGAGAACTGTCACTCTTCCATAACTGAAATGGAATCTGTATTGACAGCTAGACATTTATCTTTGAAACCTGATTCAGTAACATGCCAGTGACATAACTGACTTTTTAAATTTATTTTATTTATTTTTTTTATTTTTACTTATTTGTCAAGTGAGTAGCCTTATTGGTCAACTGGAGTGGAAGGAATTGAGGCTTGTATACCTGAGAACAGGCATGACAGAGGCTTAATCATCTGTCAGTTCAGGTCGCTGATGTCTAAAGCTTAGCCGGCTCATGTTCATTTACTGATTATAAGCTTTCCCCTGACAGGATCGTGTAACAACCTTGTTTTGCATAAAGACCATAATTCAGAAAACGAATATTTTTTTTCTCTTTATTTTTGTCAAACCAAAATGCAGCTATTGTAAAGGATGATTAAGCCAGCCCCCCCCCCCCCAATGCCCCGGGTTTTGCAGGAGTATAAAGGTGGCTATGGTGTTACTTTTACTGGCTAGAATGCCCACCAGCAGCATTTAACTAAATCAAAGGCACTATGTCTGTGGTATAAAAAGGAATAACATTGCAAAGTCTTTTTTACTTGACAAAACACTGTTATAATTACCAGAAATCTATTTGAATTTTAAAGGAGATATACAAGAGTTATTATTGCCCACCTGGTTTATTACAAACACAAGACTCTGCTACTAGATTTTGTTGGCCTGAAAGATATGTCACAAAATATCAAAATAAGATAATTTGCTGTGGTTAGAGGATTCCCCCCAGCCATAGCTCTCAACCTTCCATCTCCAAAATGAGGAACACTAGCCTTCATAATGTGGAACAAATGGGCAAAATGTGGAACACATACTAATGGCTTGCTAACAACTTCAACTAGGAAGGTCATAGGATGGTTAAAATATGCTGGTTTTACTTGTAAAGAAGTTCTTTTAATGAATTAATGTGATTAATTTCTATTTAACATGGATTTCACTTAAAAATATTCCTAACACTGAATGTGTGACAGAGTCTTTCAATGTGGAACTTCAAGGAACTTCGAGGAACATGAACTTTTTAAGACCCCAAATGAGGTACGTTCCTCGTAATGAGGTACAGTTGAGAGGTATGCCCCCAGCAGTTATTGTGTTCTCTGGTGCCTAAAGCCAGCTATGGTTGGTTTAATAAATCTAATATACTTAAAGGATAATCCCATTCAGCAGACAAATTATTCACACACACACAAAAAAAAAAAACTAATGAGTTTCACAAAAATGGAGATCTACTTTGGTGTGAATTGGTGCTGCAGAAGCACCCATAACAATGCCATTAACTCAATGTAAAAATTCCCCATCAAAAAACAAAACATTTATCAGAATATTTTCCATAAATTGCTTGATAAATATTAATTCACTGTCAGGTATATCATTATTGGGTAGACTCCTGCTTATCCAACCTCTCTTTAACCAGTCATCAAATTTCTGCCATAGCCATAGCAAAAATACAAAAAAGAAAACCAACACTTCCACCTCCTCTGGGCTAAATAATGACAGACTTTTGAGTTTTAGACTTCATATTCTTTAAAATGCATACCAACACAAATCATGTTATTCTAGCTGATTTATAACCTATTAGTGCTATTTTGTAAATATATATATTTTTTTTATGATTAACCAGCCACTCATTTATCCAGCCTAAGGTCTGGTACCAGTGAAACAGGTAAGAGGGAGTTTACTGTACCACATAAGAATTTCATGGAGCCATTCCATACAATCGTATGTTGAATGACAGAAAATTAATTCTGGATATCAATTGTGGCAAATATAATTAGGAGAAAATTCAGCTTGATTGATGGTTCTAAGAATCCCCATGACTCTTTTTAAATACATTCAGTGTAGCCTAGAATTCTCGTTTAATGTCAATAAAAATAGACAAGGTTGTGTCTTGGATCCTTGTCACAAAACACTGAGGCATTCTTGTGGATTGTACATATTTTTGTGTATTTTTGGAATGCCAAATATTGCAGGAATACTAGAGTCATTAACACTCAAAAAAATCAAATTCTTATCTATAAGGCAGTGTAAAAAGAAGTCATCAAACAAACAATCAGTCTTAACTCTATGCATGAAATGTTTACTTTATTTCTAGCAACCAAGTTATAAAATAGAGGAATCAGACAGTAAACAAAGCATTTTCCTAACATAATCAATGTAGTCCACTAAAATGACCTCACCTCCTTATCTGGCTTCATAGCATGTACATTTTTGTTGTTAGACAGTTCCATAAGCACCTGCCTTTCCTCCCGAGTAAAATGATAAAATAATCCTCTCTCTTTGGTAAAAGTAAAGTACCTAATATCTGCTTCACATACTTTTTGAAAACATTAGACCACAGGATTAAGGGGGAGCCGGTGGCCTTATGTTTTATATATAAGATCTGATTTTTCACACCGTCCTTAAATAATAGAGCCACATTAAGCTTTTAGTAAGTGTTTTCAAATCAAATGGGTACTTGGCAACTTCAAATTTCTTAAACAGTCTAAAATGAACATCACTGGTGCATAAATGGACCAGATATCCTGCAATTATGAACAGAAACATATATGCACAGTTGCATTTGTAGAAGATATCAGCTTCGCATAAAATATCCTGTTTGCTTGAAATGAATCTGACTGCAAAAAACAATTATGATGTCTTGGAAAGCTTGATGTACTAGTTCATGGAAATAAGTAATAGACCAGCTGTGTCTACTTAAAAATCCTTAGATATTCAGTTGTAGGAGGTCACAGGTTTTATTTCAAATTCTTATTCATAACTTCTATAAAAAGCACAGGTGTTGCACTCATGATTAAAGCTATGAGACCAGTAACTGTTCAAATATATTCAGTATCTGTTATGTATAATGATTTTCCCAGTAGTGTTCTGGCTACATTCCATGAAATAATCACTTAAAAGTCTGTATGTACAGGTGGTATTTATTACGTTCTTAAAGGCTCCTGCTGCAGAAGAGGTTTGACTCTAAGCTGCCAGGGAAACCAAACACACATCATGCAGTGAAAGTGCATGTAACCATATAAAGCTAAGGCTTGCATACTGGAAAATAATTTCCAAAGCAGTTTAAATTCTTTTTCTGTTAATTGCATTTCATTTACTCACAACAGGTACTGTCACTGATAAAAAAACTCAGCTTTATCAGTTGTGTAGTGTTGGAATAATGTAAATCATACACTTTTCTAAATGTTTTCTCTTCATAGGATCATAGAATATACATGACATGTTTAACAAGAGGCCATATGTATCTTGTCAGCACTCGAACTCAGGCTCTACCACCTTTTAAAGTCATGGTAACTCCTGTGAGTCCAGGGTCAAATGTAAGCTCACCAATCCAGCTATTTAATGTATGTTTGAAGAATAACAAATCACATTGTTGTCATGCGAGAGAAGTCTGCTCTAGATCCAGGGGTGGCACTATGTTATCAACTTCTCGCTCCACCTAGTTTTATTTATGCCTTATTGAAGGTTGAGAGCTCCTGTTCTGATGTTACGAGATCAATCTGATTTGTAAAAAAAAAGTTGGTAAAGAAGAACTGGATCCCTTGAGTCATGGTATGCGAGGCATAAATCTCCTCTGTGGAGACTGTACAATACTGAATCAAGAACAAAAACACCATGGTCTCCTGGTTGCTAATATTTTGAGACCAGAGATCATTCATATTTAGTAAGAATTTCTACAATTTTTCAAGTGTTTTAATGTGGCTGGCTAGATACATGAGGAAGGGTCATTATAGTCTATAATAGATCTGACTAGGACAGAATATAGGGCAACAGTGACTTTCTTGGTTTTAGGAAAAATGTATAGAGCAATTAGTTCCAAAAATGTAGATATATGTCCAAACTACAGTTGTTATATGATTGTCAAAGGAGAGGCAGCTCTCAACACAAGTGCCCAGACATCTGACCACTGATTTGTATGGTATTGGGATATTTTCAGTGTTGTAGGATGGAGAGTTATTCTGCTTCCTGAATGAAATGATGCTACATTTCTTGGCATTTAGTAAGTCCTTTTTCTAAGCTTCAGAAAAGGACTTTGGTTAGCTCATGGGGCATATATGTATTCAAACCCAATTTGCCATCTTCAGGGAACTGTGTTAACCACTGATCAATGTTATTAGCTTTGTGGTACAAAAAAAGATGAAAAACAGAAGAGACCCAACTACACATGCGTGATAGACACCACTGATCACATGCTCTCTGTAAATGAAATGTCACCTGTAGGTGAATGTGTTTGTATGTATATTGCACAAGTGTATAAATACTGAGCACTTGTGAGCCTGACTGCCATTTTTTACTAAGCTGTTGAGATGTGAGCATGTATGTCTGTAAGGTCCGTCTGTTCATTTATATTTTATGATGCTGTTATCCATCCTGATATGTTTCTATATATTAAAGCATCCAAACAAACTACCCTGCCTTTTTCGTCATCTATGTTAGAGAGGATGAGTGAGATGGTGTCAGAAGTGGCATGTCTAAAAAGGACATGGTGTCAGAAGAGCCATGGCTAAAATGACTTGTTGTCAGAAAAAGTTCCAGTTTCTCCAATTTAAGTCCGAGAGGCATCCGGTTAGTATTGGCGGAATATATAGGAGTGGATCATCCCTACTGCATGTATAATTCACAAAAAGGGTCAGAAATTAATTTCAGATGTTAATACTTGCTCAAATAGTTTCTTATTCACAAGATATGTAATATTTTAAAATTTTTATTTTAAAAATAAATTTGCAAAGACATGCATCTGGAGCATTTCTCCCCGGGCCTCCACTGAAAATTGGCTTTGTTCCAAGTCGGACTTTCCCAGTTAACAAATGTTAAATAAAAATAAATAAAAAAATTTAAAAAAAAATGAAATGAAGCATACAGAATGCTCCAAATGAAATTTAAATAAACAGAAATGTCCTATACTAACAAAAATATTCAAATTATGATGGAATATGTTTGAAATAAGGTCCAAATTGCATAAAAATGAATAAAATAAAAGGAATTGACTGCATTTTCACTAAGCACATATTTTTTGGTATTAATTAAAGATATCCATGTTATCAAAAGTGTATGAAGTGTTCACATGTTTGTGCAGTATTACAGTAAATTTATTTCACAAGATACTGCCATTTCAGAGCATATTTGGCAAATTACAGTATTTCAAAAAGATTATTGTGCATTTGAATGTTATTATGACCTCTCGTAGCACAGCTTGTTCATACATAATTACAAGGGCCATATTTTCAATGTGATTGCGTGGTAGATGGATTGTGAAAACCCAGTGCACTTGTGTTTGACAATAATATTGCAGAGAACTGGAGAGTGTTTGAGCAAGACTACAACATTTTCATACAGACTACATTTTCCGATAAAGATGAGTGTACAATGCCATTTATTCTACTTAATTTAGCTAGGCCATTGAAAGGTAGCATTCATTTGTGTATGCAACTGCTATCTTTGCAGAAGAGGGGGAAAACCATCATATTGTTGTACCGGCTGAGTCAAGGCTGGAGCCTGAGTGCTTAAAATGTAAATTTAGAGAAATGTGTAATCCCCAGACAAACATTACAATGAAAATGCACTTATTTTATACAAGGGATCAAAAGTCTGGTGAAACTTTTGCAGCATATATAACTGATTTGAGAAATAAGGTTAAAACGTGCAGATTTGGTGATTTAAGGTATGAGTTTATAAAAGACAGACTTGTCTGTTGTAAGGAGGATGCTCTGAGAAAGATTTTACTTTGTGACAGTGATTTAACTTTGAATAAGCCCATTGAGATTTCTCAAATATATCAGCTCACAGAAAAGCACACAGATATGCTTATGAATGAGAAATGAATGCTTCCAGTAACTTCTAGAGCTGATGTTGATAGTATGCAGCAAAGAAACAGGCCCAAGCACATGGCAGCAAATGTAGACCCTGCAGCGCTCACTAGTAAACCCTAGCACTTTCCAGCAAGTTCCAGAGTTTGAACAGTCTCAGTGGCGCCATGAGTGAGCCAGCAAACTCAAAACATGGGCCCCAACCTACTTTCATTGTCATCTGTCATAATTGTGGTGAAAATCAGGACTCTAAAAAGAAACATGTTTAGGTTTTGGTCAGCAATCCCACAGAAGTAATAAATGGAATAATTTCAACAGGTTTTGTAAATCAAAAGGCACACATTCTTTTACTAAAAGGGAACATTTCAAGGAAATGGGTTGATCAGTTAGAAAGCTGTGATCATACAGCATGTACTTTTTATGTTTATGGTGTGTCAGTGCTTAGTGAAACAGTCAAGGTAGTAGATTTATGGGCAAAGAATGAAGTATTTTGCACTGTTTCGATACATGGAAAACCCACAAAGTTCAAAGTTGACACAAGTTCCAAGTGCAATGTTATGCTAACAGAAACATTTCCTAGGGTATGTAGTGGTAAAAAGCTTGATTTGGCAAAGTGTGCAAAGCTTGCTGCTTACAGAAGGGAAGAAATTTAAACTAAAGGCTCAGTCATACTTTCATGTTACTCTGATGGGAGAAGTTACAACTTATTTTATGTTGTCAAGAGGCATGTCCAGTCATTATTAGGGCTCAGAGACAGTTTGAAAATGGGACTGCTTTCATTTAATAAGAAAATCCATCATGTTAGATTGAAAGACCACTGCTCTAATTTTGCCCTATTTTTTGCCCAACATATTTTTTCTACCTATGATGATCTTTTCAAAGACAAACTAGGAAAGCTTCCAGTTGTGTATTCCATGAGGTTAGACCTAGATGTCAGTCCAGTTATCAGGCCAGCCCAGAAAGTTCCAATAGCTGTGCAGAACAGAGTCAAAACCAAGCTAGATAAAATGGTGTAACAAGGTATGATTTTTCCAGTAGACGGACCAACAGAGTCGATATCTTCCATGGTGGTAGCTCATAAGAAAAGCTTAGATGACATCAGAATATGTATTGAGCCACAAGATTTGAACAAAGCACTAAACAGACCTCATCATCCAATGCATACAGTTGAAGAAGTTGCTGCTCTTATGCCAAACACCACTGTTTTTTCATTCTTAGATGCAGAAAGTTCATTTTTCCAAATGTTGCTTGACAAGAAATCCTCATTGCTAACTACATTCAGTACTCCATTTGGAAGGTACAGATTTTTGAGAATGCCATTTGGGATAAATTTTGCAAGTGAAGTCCTTCAGCCTGCAGTGGAGGAAATATTTTCTGGGTATCCTTGTGCTATTATAGTAGATGGCATACAAGTAGGAGGTAATGGTGAAGCCGAGCATGACAGAAACCTCAAAAAATTCTGGAAAGAACATGTCAAATGAATCGTAATCTCAATTCACAGAAATGTAAATTCAGGCTACGAGAAGTTACTTATGTTGGTCATTTATTTACCAATTCAGGCCTATAACCAGACCCTTCCAAGCAAACAGCCAGTCTTGAGATGCCGGCTACAGACAATGTTCAAGCCCTGCAACATTTTTTTCTCATGGTTAACTATCTAGGCAAGTTCATTACAGACTTGAGTCAGATATTAGCACTACTCATAAAGATGTATCCCGGTTCATAGATTAATACTAAGCTAACTGACCTTGCGGGCCATTTTAAGCCTAGCCAATTACTGCATGTGAGAATCAAACCCTGCATCTTGTGTCTATAAGGTAAGCACCCTAACCATTAGGCCAACCTCCCACCCCTAAATAAACAGCCTTTGCAGGTCTTGAACCCAGGACTCTGTACACTATAGTCACAGT
The DNA here is from genome assembly GCF_019279795.1 of Protopterus annectens. Classification (NCBI taxonomy): domain Eukaryota; kingdom Metazoa; phylum Chordata; order Ceratodontiformes; family Protopteridae; genus Protopterus; species Protopterus annectens. Next base: position 546,838,169 of record NC_056743.1, on the reverse strand, counting down.
AGTTAACCACTAAGCCATCACAGAAGTCTTGGCTAGAACAGTACCAAAGAGCATTTGATGTCCTGAAACTGAGAATTGCCAGTCCACCAACTCTAATATACTATGATGTTCACAAGCCAGCCACTCTCTCATGTGATGCTTCAAGATTTGGTTTAGGTACAGTTATTCTACAAGAGGGTCAACCTGTTGCCTATGCATTGAAAACTCTTACCCAAACTGAAAGACAGTATGCACAGATTGAGAAAGAGCTTTTGGCAATTGTGTTTGTATGTTCAGAGTTCCATGATTATGTTTATGGCAGACCTATTCATTTTGAAACAGACCACCAACCTCTAGTCACTATTTTGAGAACGCCTATTCATACAGCTCCGGCCAGATTGCAACATATGATGCTGAGACAACAAAAGTATAATTTCTCTCTTGTTTAGAAGGGCAACTTCTTTACCTTGCTGATATATTTTCCAGATCGTCCAGAAACACCACTGAATAGCATGAGAATGAGAACCTTGATTTTCAAGTCATGGACGTGAACATTTTTTTTCCACATGTCTTGATGAACTGAGACATCACACAGCCACAGATCCAGTTTTACAGAGAGTCAACCATTTTATTCATCAATGATGGCCATCAAAGCCATCTAGTTTACCTCAAGAAGTGCAACCTTATTTTCCATACAAAAATGAAATTTTGTCCGACAATGGTATCATTATGAAAGGTCCAAACGTAATTGTTCCAGAGTCCTTGCAACAAGAGTACATTGCTGTCTTGCATTGTGATCACCTAGGAGCAGACTCTACCAAACAAATGGCAAGAGGTCTAGTATTTTGGCCTTCTATGTCACAAGATATTGGTAAAGTGCTATTATCTTGTTCTGTGTGCAATACTACTAAGTCACATCAATAGACAGAACCACTTCAGCTAAACCAGATTCCTGAACTACCTTGGTTGACAGTAGCTACCAACATTTTCAAATGGAATGGTCAACATTATTTGGCGTTAGTAGACTTTTATTAAATTGGTTCAAGATTGACCTACTTCCTAATCTAGCATCCAATACTCTCATCACCAAGATGAAGCGTCATTTTGCAGTCCATGGCAGTCTGCACAAAGTTATTTCTGACAATGCCACACAGTTTACAAGTCAACAGTTCAAAAGATTTGCCAAAGAGTGGGACTTTACTCATATCATGAGTACTCCAGAGTATCCACAGTTAAATGGTTTGGCAGAACATGCAGTTGAAAGTGCAAAACAGTTACTAGTGAAGTCAAAATGAGACAATAATGGTGTTTTCCTGAATCTCTTGAATCTCTGAAATATTCCTGGTGATAAACATCTTAGTTCACCTGCTCAGAGCCTTCTGTTGAGACAAATTAAAACCATGTTACCAATCAGTAGTCAATTCTTGTTTCCATGTGTCAAGTACAACAGGTCAATGAAAGCCAATCTGTTGAAGAAGTGTTTAACCTAGAAGTCCTACTACTATAAAACCAGAAATCTACTCAATCCATTACGAGAAGGAAAGGTGGTAAGGATGCAAACGTCTAAAGGTTATGATTGGATTGCAGTCATGGAGAATATTTACTCAGACACAAGATGGTACATTGTGGAATCACAAGGAGTAGAGTTTAGGCAGAATCGGAAGCATCTGATGTTGGTGTCCGAGCCTATACCACAGCACATAACCTGTGAGAAAGACTATCTCAGATTGAGTTGTCCAGTGTTCCAGTTCCAGAGGAAGTTCCAGAGAATATTCCTGTTCTTGTGATGAATCCAGAAGTTCCTGATATGAGTTTTTCACCAAAGACTGTCACTGTTGCTAAACTCAGTTCAGGTTGTTATGTTACCAGATCTGGTTGCATCTCCAGACCATGTTATAGATACACAGCAACTTAGACATGAACATTTTGTTTGTTTCTAATGTCTATAGTAATGCATGTCTAACTCCAATGCTATTTTCAACTAAGAGCAATCTTTTTAAGCGGGAGGATGTAGATCAATGTGTGTGTATGCATCTTTAAGAAGTTATCTAAGGGATCAGTGAGAGTATGTTTAACACTGTTTATTAGACAATCTGTTATATTATGTTTATTATATTTCTCCAAATCTAATACCGTGATGGGAATGGACCCTATTCCTAAGTCAAAGTATGAATAAATTTCATGAAATTAGCATTGTTTCAATCTTTGATATTAACCAGAAGTGGTCTTCGCAGCAACCGCAATGTGCCCAATAAAGAGTCCATCTGCAATTCATATGGAACTGCATGTATTGGTAACACATCTAAATATGATTTTAGATTATTTGTATAAGAGCAGTTGTTCCTATGACCACTGAAACTGTCGGGGTATCTTTCTTCCACACTGCTCTTGCTTCTGCATGCAAATCCTGTTCAGGATTAACTTATATATAACTTTGTCTCTCCGTATGCAAGACACTGTAGTCAGAGTGTAGAGATTTCAATGATCAGTGCTACTTTTGTCTTCTTTTCATGGACCACTGTATCTGGTTTTCTTGCATCTGTCTTTTGAATTGTTGGTAATGGGTCATCCCATGTGATGTAAGCTTCATCATTTTCTATGATGCTTTGTGGCTCACGTTCCTAGTGTTTTTCAGCTACTTCAATATTATGTGTACAATCCCAAGTGCAACAGTCTTGCCACATTATTATGTCTTTCAGTATACAGTCCTTCTGTCATTAGTATGTCACAACCAGCAATAAGGTATGCAATCGTTTCCAAATCTGTTTTACAAAACCTACATTTGTCTGTTTCTCCCACATGTTCAATGGACTTTGCAAACCATGTATATAGTACACTATCTTGGGCAACCAATATTAACCTTTCATCTTTTGGTGTGAATTTGCCTCTCCTTAACCATTCCTGTATTCAGCCCTGATCAACATGAGGTTGTTCCAGGAGTTTTCAATACTTGCAACTATATTAATCCAATTTCCACATTTCCTACCTTCTCATATGATCCTTCACCTTATATACTTTCTTTTCTTTTTTAGCAATTCAGTTGCTGCCTGATTTTTATCTACTCCTGGTGTGATTTCCATTGCCACTTGACACCGATATGCTTCTGCTAGACTAAGCAGAGAAGTAAGTCATCTTATATTTACTGTCCTCATGTTTCAAAACTTTGACTATGTTAGGGTCTTGTGAGCTCAGCAGATATGTATGCAGTCCCACAATTGCAGATCTATACATGTAATTGTTTTCAAAGAAGCCCATACCTCCTTCGAAATGGGGACAATATATTGGTATGCACTGATTTTTATAACTCATTTGATGAGCATAAAGCATCCTTCCTGTTTTCCTGTCTAATCTATCCAACACCTTTTGGGGGCCAGTCAGTCACTTGAAAACTGTAAGTTAGGACAGGAAGAGCAAATTGATTTATAGCTTGTACTTTGTTCCTAGATGTCAACACTGTTTGCAGGATTAATTTAAGTCTTCTAAAATATTCCTTGCTGAGTTTTATTCACATTTATTCATGTGTTATTGTTGAGCCTTCATCAATTCTCAAATATTTATACATTCCCTCTTGCTCAGGTTCTTTTATATTGCATTCTTGTCCCAAACAGATGTTTTCTTGGTGCTGCAGCTTTCCTGCTTTAAAGGTTGCTTTTGCACATTTATCAAGACCAAGTGACATTCTTATATCATCTGAACAAGTTTTGACTACTTGCGGTAGTGCTTTCAGTTCCTCATCTAATGAGCTTTACAGTTTTAAATCATCTACAAAGAGAAGATGAGAAGTCTTCACACTTTGTAGTTTTCTGTGAGCCAAATTATAGCCATGACCTAATCTGTTAAGCCAACAGCTTAATGGGTTAAGGGCAAGAGAAAAAGAGCAGTGGTGACAGAGCCACTCTGGAATATCACCCTTTGAATTGTTAGCCCTGGAATAATAATGTGTCCTTTATCGTGGGTTAACTGAAAATGGTTTACCACTGTTTCATGGGCACTGTGATGTAGTTTATCAGTACAGTGTGTATCTTACACATTTTTAAGCACTATTTTATCCATGAATGTGGGACTTTAACAATAAATGATCCTTTGTTCCATATGACTTTCTTTTATTACCCTTTTTGTTCTATTGCCATAACTGAGTATTCTTCTAAATGACTATACACTCTGTCAGCATCAATTCTGGTGAATAGTTTATATGTCATCATAAGATAAGTTAGTGGTCTATAGTTTTTTAGGGAAGCCTGTAGGTTCAATCTTAAGGCATTGTTTTTCCTGTTGTTAGCCAGGTGGTTGTTATTTTGGGGCATGCACATAAATAGTTCTTACTCATGGTTACATTTTTTTGCAACTGCATTTGGGCCTGGTGTTTTCCAATTAGAGGATATTCTTAACTTTGTTTCACTTTATCAGTCCATTACTTTATCACATTTCATATTCAGTACATTTGAAGTTCTTACGCTTTCTTTCACTTTGTCTTCATTTTTGTTATGTTCCACTGGATCTTCATAAATATTTCTCCAAAATGTATCTATGTCTTATTTTTTTTTGGTGGTCTTTCAATTCCTTTTACCTTGTTTCCTAGTTCTCTATAAAACATTTTTGGATTATCAATAAAACTGCTTATTTTATACCTTTCCTTTATATTTATCTGTGTATCTTTTAAGTTTTTTTCTGCCTGTGCTAATATTTTTAGTTTATTATTTGTGATAGTACATGATAAATCCTGATCTGTTATAATACTGTGCATTGGTTTTATCACATCTATCTTTTTGAGTATTTTTGTTGATCTGTTCCCTCTTCTATATTCTTCTACCAGTGACATTTCTTGTCTTAACTGCTTTATAGTTTTCTCTATTTGATACTTCTATGCTGGCATTCAATTTTTCCCCTTTCTTTCCCCTTACTACCCTGTGTCCTTGTGGTAGGACTTAATCTGTTATTAATTTGGCTGCAATGTATCCTATTACTTCTGTTATATCACATGAATCTTTATGGACAGTTCTAATTACTATGTGCATTTGTTTTATCAAACTTCTAACTTTTTGGGTTTTATTAGCCTTCTGCGGGCTCTCTCTTTCATTGATCCTAATATGTCTATCTATCTCTATTAAATCAAACAACTCTTCTCTTAGATCATTTTCTTCTAAAGTGACGGCACATTCTTTGTTCGCCATTCCCTGCAGGCATTCTATAGAAAGTTCCAGAGCTTCTTCCTGTGTCATGTTCTCTTCAGTTTTACCCTGTGTCATCCATTGCTCTTTCATATGGGAACTCATTAGCTTATCACACCATGACATTGTCTGAGTCAGAGTTGCCACAGTTTCCTGTTCTTTCTCTTGTGGTATAGCTCCAACTGAATATTTGTACTTGCTTCCTATGGGAGACTCTAAAATATCTTCATATGTCAACTGATTAGATGCTTCCTGCTCCACTGGTTTCTCCTTAATTTGGGAGACCATTACTTTATCCTATGTGTTGTTATCTGAGTTAAGTTTTCTATACTAAACTCTTCCCTTTGCAGGTAATCCATAACCTCAGTTTCTGTTTCTTTAACTTCTCCATTACTAATCCTTTTTTCTACTTTTCATCTTTGTTTTCTTATTTTTTTGTATTGTAAAATTTCCATATCCAGATGTCTTTGCCTGTATTTCTCTTCAAATATCTTTGGTGCTACTCTTTTTGCATTGATAAGTTTTGATTTTTCTTTGCATAAATATTGCACAATATTAAATCTTTTTGTTTCCTATGCCCATATTTCTTCTTCAGATGTCTCTGGTTCTTCTTGTTTCTCCTTACTTTTGAGACTAGTTGTTCTATCATGCCGTGGCATGACCTGTGTTATACTTTCTACAGTGAATCCTTCACTCCACAAATATTCCCTAACTTTAACTTCTATTTTTTAACTTCTACCTGACTAATCTTCTGTTCTACATTCTCTCTTTGTGATCTTATTTTTTATTGTGAAATTTTCCCTATCTGGATGGCCTTTGCCTATATTACTCTTTGAATATCTTTGGTGCTGCCTTTTTTGTATTGATTAATTTGGCGTTCTCCTTTGCATAAATGTTGCACCATATCAGATCTCTCTTTCTTTCCCATGTCCCTATTTCTTTTTTATACTCTTCTAACATCTATAAATTTTGTTATTTTTTCACACTTCCTCAGTCACTTCTTTTTCCAAATGACACTAGGTTACTTGGTATATATAGTGTTTTTCATGGATCTGTTGTATTAATGAACACAAGTTTTCATTTGAAGCTTCTGACAGTTTTTCTTGTGGAATTATTTTTTCTTTCCTTTAATTTCCCTCGTAATATTTTTGTATATCTTTTGTCTGGAAAATCTAGGCATCTTGCATAATAGTAACAAAACATAACTTCTTTCTTATCCTCAATACTCCACTGTATTGTCAGTTTTTGTGATTTTTGTGGACTGCTGCTTCCTTATACAATGGGGGACGTAGAGGAGGTGCTTATGGTCTTTGAGACTACATTAAGAACATGTTTCTTAATGATAATGGGTGGGGTGGTGACTCAGGCATGGTAGTTTTAGTGGATAAAAATGAAAATTGCTTTCATTCTAAAATTCTGCTCTTTGCAGGTGAAGATTGTAATCTTAATGTTTTTCCATGCAATATGTTGTTACTGCAATAAAATGCCTCAAATCAATCAATATGCTAAACTGCAGTGACTGTAAAACAAACAATATTTATAAACCATAAGAAAGTTTGACGTAAATAAACTGTGATGTAATCTAACAAAGTAATTAAATATTGGACTGTTTAAAAGTGTAGGCAGTATAACTCATAGTTAGTTTGAGTGATGCTATTAATGATTTGAAAGATGTACGTTCTACACAGAATAAGACATATTGTACTTTTAAAGATAGACAGAATTTGACATAGTATTTTATTTATAAAAGTCTTACATATTAAACAGCATTCTTTATGTCAAGCAAAGCTAGTATTTGATAATTAAATATATGTTTTTTATAAATTTGCCTTAGAAACCAAATAATCCTTGAGTTGCTTTTTAACCTTGTACTAGATCATGAAAAAGAGGAAGAGGGTTGGGGCTTTGAATCATAGAAACCGATGCTAGGGAAATCCTACAAACTCCTGCATTCTTGATCTTAATAAACAGATCTGACTATTCACATTTCTGTGATGTCATAGTACTTTTCAGTGTTGATTACTACAGCTGCACAATTTTTCCTGGTACCCAACATAACCTATGTACTTCTAGACATGGTATTTCAATGAATGTAGTGTGTGATGATGGATTACAACTCACCTGCCAATTAAGTAGAGTACACTGAATTATATCTATGAGTTTGTAATCTCAACATTGTGCTTCAAGTAGTCAAATAGCCTATTTCAAAGAAAGTTGAAGACTGAAGAAGGTGTATTTAAAAATATATGTAATTTAATTGGGTGTGATCTCTTGCTCCATGTCTATAATTGAGATGGCATAAAGTTAAACTTAGGATATTAGCCTGGTTTTCATAAATATGGTTTATAAGATTCATAACAGTATCATGGTCCACAGAGATCTACAGTTTAGGCTATCAGGTAGCACTCAGAAGAAAATTTACCCACATTCTTATATAAATATTCTTATATAAATTGCTACAATCATTCACAGCAAGAAAACATACAGTAACAGTTTTCTGTACTACAAAAGTTTGCATCCACTAAAAACAAAAATGGTATAGTAAAATGGCAGTTTATTAGGTTTTCCAGAATGATCTCTGAAGATACTGATTGTCTAACCCAAAGTAATAAGTTACTAGGCATGTTTGTCAAAAGGGGGTACCCTAATGATCTGTTTTTTTTTATATCTACAACCAAATACATTTAAGCATAAGAATGACTGCAGGCCTATTTTAGTATGTTGCCTCTTGAATCATAAGGGTGAGATAAAAATATGTGGGGAATAGGTGGGGATTTTACCCAAGTCATTATTTTACAACACAACCTATTGAATGATGGTGTCATTAAAATAATAAGGAACAACTGCAATATTATGAGAGTTTTTGACCCCAAGAAATGTGCATCTCTCATTTGTGTAGTATACAATACTGCTAGCAATATCAAGCATTTATTGGTGAAACAAATCACCAGTAGGACAGAAATGAGCATACTCATAACTGTGGCAATGGCTAACAATGTACTTACATTTAATAAAGAGCCCAGTATGGTGACTGAATATTCCCATAGTCACTGTGGATTGTTTATTAAAAATGGTAATTGTCAAAGAAAAACAACAATATACATGGCATTTTGTTCCTTTTGCAAAAGATTTTAATGGGAAAACAGAGGGGGCATTGTTTACAAGGCTATATCAATTATATAAGAAAGAAAAATTACAACAATGCCCTTTATAAAAACACTACCACCTGTGGAAGTTTTTGTTTGGAATTTTGAATTTGGTTCAGAATGATGGGATATAGAGAATTACTTTGGCAGGTCTGATTGAATGCTAGTCAACCTCCAGAGCTTAATGAATAATTTCTTTATTCACTATACTAAATAGGAAATTATAACATGGTTTTGTAGTGTTTTACATATATATATATATATATATATATATATATATATATATATATATACACACACACACACACACACACACACACACACACACACACACACACACATAGGTATAATGTATTATAATATTGTTATAACCATCTGTTTTTTTAAGAGGTTGATTCTTTTAACTTTTTACAATCAGTTTATATTAGATGGCTGTACCATGATATGTGTCTTTAAACATTTAAATATTTACATACTTTATTGCTTGCTTAAATCAATTATGTTTGTTATGTCTTCAAATATGGGTGTTTTAGGGGAGGAACCTAGTTATAGTGGCTATAAAAAGTGTACTCACCCCTGTTAAAATGCCAGGTTTTTGTGATATAAAAAATGAGGGCTCAATAAATCATTTCAAACCTTTAATGTGACCTATAACCTGTACAATTCAATTGAAAACAAGCAAATTTGTTTGGGGAAAAATACAAAAAATAAAAAAAAAACTGTACAATAAGCTTGTTGCATAAATGTGCACACCCTTAAACTAATACTTTTTTGAAGCACCTTTTAATTTAATTACAACATTCAATTCTCTTGGGTAGGAGTCTATCAGCATGGCACATCTTGACTTGATAATATTTGCCCACTCTTTCTTGCAAAAGCGCTCCAAATCAGTCAGATTGTGAGGGCATCTTTGTGCACAGCCCTCTTCAAGTCACCCCACAGATTTTCTATTGGATTTAGGTCTTGGCTGTGGCTGGCCCATTCCAAAACTTGAATTTTCTTCGGGTGAAGCCATTATTTTGTTGATTTGGTTGTATGCTTGGGGTCATTGTTGTGTTGAAATGTTAAATTCCCCTTCATCTTCAGCTTTCTAGCAAACAGCTGAAGGTTTTGACTGGTATTTGGAACTGTTTATAATTCTCTCTACCTTGATGAAAGCCCCAGATTCAGCTGAAGAAAAGCAACCCCAAAGCATTATACTGCCACCACCATGTTTCACCATGGGGTTGGTGTTCTTTTGGTGATGCAAAGTGTTGTTTTTGCACCAAACGTACCTTTTGGAAAAGTTCAACCTTGGTCTCATCAGACCAGGACACATTTTCCCACATGCTTTGGGAGACCTGATGTATTGTTTTGCAAATTTAGCCAGGCCTGGATGTTTTTCTTTGTAAAAAAGGCTTCCATCTTGCAATCCTACCCCATAGTTCAGACATATGGGGAATACGGGAGATTGTTGTCATATGTAGTATACAACCAGTACTTACCAGAAATTCCTGCATCTCCTTCACTGTTGCTGTAGGTCTCTTAGCAGCCTACCTGACCAGTATTCATCTGTCTGACCAGTATTCATCTGTCTTTTTATCAATGTGGGAAGGACGTTGAATTCTTTGCAATGTCACTGTTGTCCCATATTTTCTCCACTTTTTGATGACTGTCTTCACTGTGTTCCATAGTATATTCAATGCTGTGGAATTTTTTTTGTACCTTCTTCTGACTGATAGCTTTCAACAATGAGATCCCTTTGATGCTTTGTAAGCTCTCTGTGATCCACGGCTTTTGCTGTAGCAGGCAACTGAGTAAATGTCAGGAAAATCCTAATAGGACAGCTGAACTTTATTTGGGGTTAATCAGAGTCTCTTTAATACATGGTAGGTGTGCACCCAAGAAAAATGACTGCTGTAATTAAATCAAAATGTGCTTCAACAAAGTATTAGTTTAAGGGTCTGCACACTTATGCAACCAGCTTATTGTACCTTTTTTACTTTTTATATTTTTTCCCCTAGCAGATTTGTTTGTTTTTCAATTGAATTGTACAGGTTATAGGTCACATTAACGTTTTGAAATGATTTATTGTGGTCTCATTTTTTTATATCACAAAAAATCTGGCAAGGGTGTGTACACTTTTTATATCCACTTTATGATGAAGTCTTATACATACAAAGATGAACGCACTTAACCTGTTTTAATAAATTGATTTTTGAATTATATTTTGCTTCAGTGGAGCCTTTACTTTCTAAGGTGAATTTTCTATATCAGTGGAACAGCAAAGTGCATAGTTTTGGGTCAGCATGATGACAAGACAAAGACAATCAATCAAACTAAGGCAGTTTGGGGTAATGGAGTCTATCTCACCAAGTAGCTATGCTCCTTGGTAAGCCATACTGTACCACAAGTACCTGTCGTGTCATCAGACAGGAGGTCAGACAAGACAGAGTTCAGTAGCAGGTTTGCCTGCACTGCACATGAATATAATTTTGGATAGTGTTTTTCCTGTCAAATAAAATTATTTGTGTTTAATGTATTTTATTATCTTACTATGCTGGTATGTTGCTCAGGAGGATCACTGAGCTTAGATGCCCAGAATCATTGGCTTGTCTCCAGCTGATCTCCTTGGGTTACACTGCTATGACTAGCTGGTACGCCAATAATATGCTCTGTGAATTATATACAGTTAGGGTTGGAGGTATGCCATGCAAGAGGTATTATATTTCAATAATGGGCCAAGAACATGTACCATTATGTACTGATCTTGTTGCACGGTAGCATAATGGTTACGGTATTAATCTCCTATACAAGAGGTACAGGGATTGATTCTCACCAAGGGAAATATTCTAGGCTTAAAGTGGCCCATAAGGGCAGTTAGTCTAACACTTGCCTATGAACCTACCTGTTTGAATTCATACAGGCTTGGTATGCATTTTTACACAGTGCAAGCCTTCACTACCATGCAGCAGTGTTTAGGAATAGCACATTAAGAACCAGGCTATATTCAGGTAGCAATTTACTGGACAGGAGTGACAGTTGCACCTACAGAGTAACAAATACAATCAGGCTTCTAATATGTCTATACAGCCTTTAGAAGCAATGACTGTATCAGTTTATAAAAGGCAACCAATGGAATCTAATTAACAATGTGTCTGCAGGGTTGCGACCATTAAGCAAGACCAATGCAATAATTCTGTAAAGGAAGCATTTGGCCACTATGTAATTTTTTTTACTGTAATACATGAAACGGCATTACCCAATA